>NC_048895.1:22231927-22260649 GCF_011077185.1 Oxyura jamaicensis
CTACTGTACCAGCAGCCCGGGCCCCCCCATTCCCATCCACAACGACCCCCGGGTGCCGGCCCCCGGTGGGCCGGCCCCCGGCGCCGGCCCCAGAAGTTTAAAGAAGTACTTGTAAAACTAGAAAGATTTGTAAATCTTTGTAGGGTTCTTTAGTTGTCTGTTCTGAGTGCTAAGCTCTTCAATATTTTTGTTAGCAGACTCTGAAGACAGAATAGAGAATATGCATACAACCTCACAGATCACCCACAGCTTAGGATGCCTGGCCAGCACTGTCACAGCCTGAACCAACCAGCCTGGGCAGTCTCACCTGGGGCCTCCAGCCATACCCTCTGCCCATGGCTCAGGAGCTCCAGATAAGCTCAGTTCTGGGAACCCAGACTTTGCCTGAGGTTGCATGCAGCTGTGACCATCCCTAGTCTCTTGGATGGACCCCTCAGTCTTATACTGCAGCCATGTCTCCAGCACAAGATGTCCTGCTGCTCCAGACTGGACTCCCTGAATGGACCCTGGACCTGTTTTAACACTTTGTTTTGTCTGAGACTGTCAATGGACCCTGTTCTGAGCACTTGGACATCTTCAGATGCTGTGAGACTCTGCCCCGGTTTGGGTGGGCACTGCTGTACTGGGATCACCCTCAGTGGGTTGATATTCAAAATCAGTTTTATGCTTTGTGCAAATTCTCTAAAATCAGTAAAGATGAACAAATAACAAGGAAAGAGCTGAAGTGAAATAAAGTGAAATATTGAAGATACAATAAAGCAGAACATGATCTGTAAGTGATACTGGACCTCCACAAATTAAATATTAATGGTATGACAACATAACAGAAAAAGTAAAAGCTATTCTGGGATGTACCAAAAAAGAAAGAATATTCTATTTAAGACACTAAAAGGAAAGTTAACACTTCAGATCAAGTAGTTGAAGGGTATGACAGACAAATCAGAAAAAAAGAAAAAGAAAAAAAAAAGTGAAAAGCAATAAAAGTAATAAAAAAAAAATCAGAAAATAGATTTAGAGAACTGGAGATTTAACTAAAAGAGGAAAGCAAAATTAAGGCACACATGCACTCCTGAGTTCCTATGAAAATTGGTTGTTTACTGCATGCATTTAGGAAGAAAAAAAATCACTCAGTTTAGTTATTGAAAATTTTGGCTTAAACACTGAGAAACACAGAAAAAAAAAATCTTTTGTTTCTCTATAAAGACAGAGAAGCACTAAAATAATCCAGAAGCACTCAAATGCTTGGCAATGGATACTATTACAAAAAAGTTGTTCAAATTGCAAATGTTTATGATAATACAGAAACATAGGTGTGCCACAGGTTTTATAGCATGGAAATCTACATCAAAACAGGTAGAACAAAACACTTCTATAACCACCTCTGGAAACCGCAGTGTCATTGATCATACTGGTAGTAATTAATATTTAAAGATTTTGTTAACCAAGATTTCACCAGTGGTGCACTGGAGACATTACTGACCTTTCCCCTCCCTGCTAATCCCCCATTTCAAAACCTATCTGTCATTTAAAGAAATAGATTTTAATTATGCTGGTTATAGAAGAGCTGAAAGTAATCTGTTCTCCTGTTGCTTACTCCTGACAGGCCTGTATCTGACCCCAGTAGTAAGCAGATGGAAACAACTTGTCTATTAATGTGACCATCTTGGTACTAACACTTATAAAACATATCTGTCTAGATTGTTCGCTATGAAAATGAGTCTAGCACAACATTACTACCAAGCGGTGGATACCTTGGGACCTCATGATTACAATTGTTATTTGATACAGAAAATCACTGATGCTGAGTTAGCATACAATCCCTTGTGTCACTTATAATTTATGTCTGAAATACGCATTAGTCCCATATCCTTGAATCTAAATGGTTATAAAACGTATGCAAGCAATTTCTTCCTGCACAAATCACAGTTATAACATCATTGTCCTTAATCAGGAAGCAAACTACTCAAGATTTCCGACTTTTACATGCACATAACAGTTCACGCTGCTTTAAACTCTATTCATAGAATTATTTAATTGGGTGACACTTTTATGTAACTCATCACATCTAGAATCAAAAAATCAGAGGATCCTATTCAAGAACCCTCTCAATGTCCAGTTACTAAACTGATATAGGAACTTGAGAAGTGATATAGGTATCCAGACAATAGGTGACATATTCATAGAATCATAGAATCATAGAATATCCTGAGTTGGAAGGGACCCTTAAGGATCATCAAGTCCAACTCTTGACACCGCACAGGTCTACCCAAAAGTTCAGACCATGTGACTAAGTGCACAGTCCAATCTCTTCTTAAATTCAGACAGGCTCGGTGCAGTGACAACTTCCCTGGGGAGCCTGTTCCAGTGTGCAACCACCCTCTCTGTGAAGAACCCCCTCCTGATGTCAAGCCTAAATTTCCCCTGCCTCAGCTTAACCCCGTTCCCGCGGGTCCTGTCACTGGTGTTAATGGAGAAAAGGTCTCCTGTCTCTCGACACCCCCTTACGAGGAAGTTGTAGACTGTGATGAGGTCTCCTCTCAGCCTCCTCTTCTCCAGGCTGAACAGGCCCAGTGACCTCAGCCGTTCTTCGTACGTCTTCCCCTCCAGGCCTATCACCATCTTCGTAGCCCTCCTCTGGACACTCTCCAACAGTTTCACGTCCTTTTTATACTGTGGTGCCCAGAACTGCACACAGTACTTGAGGTGAGGCCGCACCAGCGCAGAGTAGAGCGGGACAATCACCTCCCTTGACCTACTAGCGATGCCGTGCTTGATGCACCCCAGGACACGGTTGGCCCTCCTGGCTGCCAGGGCACACTGCTGGCTCATATTCAACTTGCTGTCTACCACGACCCCCAGATCCCTCTCTTCTAGGCTGCTCTCCAGCGTCTCATCGCCCAGTCTGTACGTGCAGCCAGGGTTTCCCCGTCCCAGGTGCAGGACCCGGCACTTGCTCTTATTGAACTTCATGCGGTTGGTGATCGCCCAGCTCTCCAACCTATCCAGATCCCTCTGCAAGGCCTTTCCACCCTCATTCGAGTCCACAACTCCTCCAAGTTTGGTGTCATCAGCAAACTTGCTCAAAATACCTTCTATTCCTACATCCAGATCGTTTATAAAAATATTGAAAAGTACCGGCCCTAAAATGGAGCCTTGAGGGACCCCACTGGTGACCGCCCGCCAGCCTGACGCAGCCCCATTTACCATAACCCTTTGGGCCCTGCCCGTTAGCCAATTGCTCACCCATTGTATGATGTTTTTATTTAGCTGTATGGTGGACATTTTGTCCAGTAGGATCCTATGGGAAACCGTGTCAAAAGCCTTGCTGAAGTCCAAAAAAATCACATCAGCTGGTTTCCCTTGGTCCACCATACAGGTGATCTTATCATAAAAGGAAATCAGGTTAGTTAGGCAGGACCTACCCTTCACAAACCCATGCTGGCTGGGACCAATGACTGCTTTGTCCCCCAGGTGCGCCTCAATAAGTTCGAGAACCATCTTCTCCATGATTTTACCAGGCACTGACGTGAGACTGACAGGCCTGTAATTGCTAGGGTCTTCTTTCTGACCCTTCTTGAAAATCGGCACGACATTTGCCAGCTTCCAGTCTACCGGGACCTCTCCAAATTCCCAGGATCATTGAAAAATAATTGAGAGAGGTTCCGCGATGACGTCCGCCAGCTCTTTCAGCACCCGGGGATGAATCCCATCCGGACCCATGGACTTGTAGGGATCCAGGCGGAGTAGCAAATCCCGCACACGTTCAGGGTTGGTTGGGAGTTTGTCATCCCCACCGTCCCGGTCCTCCAGCTCGGGGCACCCTGGGTTCCGAAGCCCATCATCGGCAATGAAGACAGAGGCAAAGAAGGCGTTAAGCGTCTCTGCTTTGCCTATGTCATTGTCTGTGAGGAGACCTTCCCTATCAAGGAGCGGCCCTATGTATTCTTTAGTTCTCCTTTTTCCATTCACATATCTAAAAAAACCCTTTTTGTTTTCTCTCACTGCACTGTCTTAATTACTACTTATGATACAACAAACTACTTAGCCTGAGTGCTCATCTAGTATATATTCAATATGTTCTTATCACAGAATCAGAAATATTTCTGACTACTTAAAATTGTGTTGACCATATGTATTCATAAAGTATAAAATGGAATTTGCTGGATAAAATGGCTGACCTAGGCCCTTATGAAAGCTGAAACCATCTCTTCTCTTTGGACACCTCTATAGTCTCAAAAACATTTATTTTGTGTTTGTAATAGAGGGAACATACTGCCAGATATATAAACAGAAAATCTTTCCAAAAAAAATAGATGAGGTCTGACTTCACTAAGTAAGAGACAAAAGTTGACACTTGATAAGTTTCTTCTACAAAAGTGAACTGTTCACGAGAACAATTTAGAGAGGGAGAATTGTTTCCTTCAACCTGCTAGCTACACTTTTGATGCAGCCCAGAATATGGTTGGCTTTCCAGGCTTCAAGAGCACACTGCTGGCTCATGTTGAGCTTTTCATTCACCAGTGCTTCTCTTCATCCAAGTCCTTCTCCTCAGGGCTGCTCTCAACCCACTCATCTCCCAGCCTGTATTCATACCTGGGATTGCCCTGAACCAGGTGCAGGACCTTGTACTAAGCCTTGTTGAACTTCATGAGGTTCACACAGGCTCATCTTTTGAGCATGTCAAGGTCCCTCTGGGTGGCATCCCTTCTCTCTAGCAGTCAACCACACACATCATCTAGCTTAGTGTCATCAGCAAACTTGTGGGTGTTGGTCCATGGTACCAACAAAAATGTCACATAATAACAGTTCCAATACAGACCTCTGAGGAATACCACTTGTCACTGGTTTCCACCTGAACAAATTGAACTATTTGAGTGTGCCTTACCATAGTTTCCATAAGGAACTGCTCCACGCTCATGCCCAGAAGAGGTGACACTGAATGGCCTGTAGTTCACCAGGTCTGTCTTTTTTCCCTTTTAAAAATTAGGAACTTCACTGGACCACCACAGCTTCTCAAATATGATGGAGAGTGGCTTAGCAACTTTATCCATCAGTTCCCTCAGGACCCTTGGATGCATCTCATCAGGTATCATGGCCAGGTGCACATTCATTTCAATTATTTACTCTTGACCAATAGAGAGGCACCTTCCCTTGACCATCTGGCAATGACCTAATGCTCACATTTGGAGACCCATGGGTATATTTAGGACCTGCACTAAATTCACACTGTTCATCCTGCCATTTCTGGCTTTGCAACAGCATCAGTTTTGGTGTTCTGCTTTCTTGATATAAATTCTAATCATACATTTCTCACTACCTTCAAACCTGACACAAATCTGGAAAGGACCCCAGCATCCTATTGCCTGCAGTCTCAGGAACTGGGAAGAGAGGAGCAAGAGGGTTGAGGATTATTTTTTTTTTTTTTCCCTTTCTTTGGTTTAAGAAATGAGAACTGTAGGGTGTGCTGGCTCACACAGATAGGTTAGCGGTCTGATCACCAAATACCTGTGAATATTCTTGGTGTGTCAGCTTTGGAAACTAAAAATTGAATAAGCCACAATAACGAAGATCCTTTTTACTCCCCTACTCTCTTCTTGCCATCACTTAAGATGACTTTTAAGTCAGTTACTTACTACTATGACTGCTCAAAATGTAGAATGATGTATTTCCCCTCTGCCCACGATACTCCAGAGTGTGGGAGGGGACCAATTCCCCCAAATAACTTGACAAAATATCACAGAAAAGCAGCATTACCATGGTACAAAGCCACTAAGAAATGAAGCTATAGCATTATTTGACATAAAAGCTTCTTCTTCTTCAGCTTATTTTATCATTAAAATTAAAGTCCTTCCATGAAGGGAAATTCAAGATTCAGAAAACAGTGTTTTATAACTTGATTTCCTGTGGCCTCCATTAGCCAGTATGCAACGCACATGAGCTGTTCATTGACCCTAGTACTGGTTCACATTTGCATCCTTTATATTCCCTTTTCTTTTCAGAATATCTGTGGACTGAAGTGCCCTTAATTAGCTTTTTTACTTGATGTTCTTTCCTTTATAGCACATACTTCAGTTACTTTTTTATTGTCAATCACAATAAATTGGTTGAAAAATGTGTAGGTGGAAAAATGAAAAGAGAAGAATGCTCATTCAAATTTTGGATCAAAGAATTTTTCAACTCGAAATAAAATCCATCAAAAAAATCTATTTTGTTTTAGAATATAAATACACACACAGATACTAGCTAGATTTGCCATTATGCTTTAGAAAAAGCATTCAAAATTGAGGGAAATGCATGAAGAATTTCAAAAGAACAATATTCAGGGAGTATACAGGAAAGTGGTATCTGAAGCCTGTTCAAAACCTGAATTGGTTGCATTGAAATCTGTTTCCATTTCACTCCTTAGAGAAAGGAGTAACTATCATTTAAGCTTTAAGTAACTATCTAAGTTTTAGAAAGGTTTTTCTTGCAACATGAGAGAATATAGCCACCACATTGACATAATGCAATTAACCATTTGAAACTCTGACCAATATCTTTTGCAGTAAAGTACAGCTTCTTTGCACCAGTAAGTACACAATACATATTTATCTGCATGTTACAAACTTAAAAATTTTTTAAATTAAAAAAAAAAAAAAGAGGAAAAAAATCAACAAAAGTTGAGTAAAGAAAGATGTCTAAATTCACTGAGGTCAGACTGATATTTCCAAAGACTAAGTAAAAGCAATAGCAGCACTTTCAGCTCTGCCCAGAAACAAATGCCCTGGGAAAGAGTGCTTTTCTTCATGCCATTATATATGGCATATTATAACAGAATCATGAAAGGACTACAAACTGCTGTGCCTGATTGAATATGTAAGCATTTGTAGAGCAGTCTGGGTAAAAAACAGCATAGGAAAATGAGTCAAGAATTGTGGTGTAAGGGCCAGAAGAAATTAATCTCCAGCTCTCTATACAGAGCAAGAACAATCACATCAGCAGTATTCTGGTAGAATTTTCTCATGTGTGAATGGTTAGGGAGAATGGAAGAAGGCAGCCAATTCTTCTTTCAGTCTCATAAAGCAGGCATCTCAAATAATTCATTTGGACTTTCAGATGGTTTGAAATATTTTGTGCCAAAAGTTCACAAAGAGGATGCGACCAATGCAAATCTCTTCTGCACTGACTGGATGCCAACAACCAGCACAAAAGTGGACAAATTTTAACAGGCTGTAGCAATTCTCTCTCTTGTACCCACCAGTCTCAAGGTAGGACCTCTCTCTGCAGAAAGACTAAGGCACTACTCACGGATGTGCTGCAACACCACTCTTTTAAAATCCCTCTACTTACTATAAGCTGTAAAGTTACTATTTTGAAGTTGTTACTACGTTAGTTTGCACTTTAAAATACCAAATGATGTTGCACACTAATCTGTAAATGAACATGATCTATAGAAGTATGAGAACCTATGCCAGTGACAAATGCCATACACATGCATGTATTCCCTACTAAGGACAGGGTGAAATAGATGAATAGAGCAGGCACAAAGTTTTCAAGACCAAAGAACTGAGATGGGAGTAACAGTATTACAATAAGTTCTTCCCCTCATCCTGTAAATTATCTATGTTAATAATATTAGCTATATTTGATGAGTAAATATTTTGTGAAAAATTAATAGGTTACTCTGTGGTTCTACAGATCAATTTTGAAACTCTGTACCTCTTGGAACTTAGTGACATAAGTGGCACTTTGCAGGAAAAAAAATCCTTGATGAACTGCAGAAAATGGTAAATTATGCAGTAAAAGTGTACTCTGCACCATTTTTGGCATATTTCCTTGAAAATTAGCATTGTGACGTGACAATTAATTTTCTTGAATAGGGTCCTTATTCCTTATGATTCTATCTTCCACAGGTCAAATTTGGAAATACTTCCTTCAATGATGCCTTCCTATTTCATGTAATTCATTTCAGCTTTTAGTCCTAAGCCTTATTAATCTATTCTTTAATGCCTCTTAATCATTTCTTCCTGCACTGCTGCTAATGCAGCAGTTAACTGATGCTTTATTGAGCAACAGTCTACCCCATTTTTCCCAATATATCCTCCAGTTCATATTTTCAGTAAAGCTTCATCATTAACTTTTTTAAAATATATTTTACTATTAAATTAGTGACTTCTTAAGTTTGTAAACTACTCCTCCTCTAGTTATTAATCACAGCCAAAGTTGTTTGGGGTTAACATTTAGTCAAAAACCATGGACACGCAAATCAACATTTGCTGTCATTTTCCCTACACCTTACAAAAGTTGTCCTGATGCATCTACATTTTGCAATATTTTTTTTTCCTAATTTCTGTGATGCTGGCAAAAAGTGTAATTTTCAGGAGACAGAAAATCATAAATTATTTTTTGTTTGTAACACGAGATATTTTTAAAACACATTGTAGTAAATATGGATATCACTCAGCATATCATGTGAGTCCTAGAAAGTGCACTGAGTCTAACTGGAAATGTATTTGTGCCACTGTAGTAGCAAGGATGAAAATACAACAGTATCCACAAAAGCTTGCTGGTAATAAAATGCAAATAACAAAGTACATCATACAAAAAACGTTAAACATTGTTTTATGAAAAGTTTTAGAAAAAGTGAGACAGGAAATGTAGCAACAATCTGAAGGTCTATCTTTTCTCCCTAAAGATCAAGCTCTACCTCAATTCCCTTGACAATGTTTTTAAAATACATTTCAGACAAAGAAGCAACTGCTTCTCTATTCCAAACAAAACTTGGATTTTTGCAATGAACGATATATACAATTAGAACATGAACTACGACATACTTTTACTGCATATTTAAGATTTCAGTCTTGGGAGTTTTCCTGTTTGTTTGGTTGTTTTCTTTCCATATGCATATCCAAAGGAAATCCACAAACAAAATTTCATAAAATGTATCTAGATTTAGCCCAATAATGTATCACTCTTATCTTCTTACTAAACATCATTTTAACAGACATGCAGTAGGTGTTTTTGGAAATCTACAGTTAGATTTATGATCCGACCTTTATTGTCAATGAGGTTCATAGGCTTTAAAAGCATACGACAGCTTTCTTTTTTCAGCGTCACTTCATACGTTTCATGTGTTCATATCTCTGTTTAATGGACTTTAGGAACGAAACAGGAGATCAATTCTTGTCTGTATTACAGGGATAACTACCTTAATTCTAGTTAATTTCAGGATCATCTTATTGACTGAGTTGTAGAACTCTGCTAGCAATTTTAAAACAGTAGCAAGACCTTGAATAGTAGTAAAAACTGGATGTCTTGACATTACTGAGTGCACTAGCACTTCCCAGTACCCCAAAACTACAATTCAATTCTGAAAATTCATACATCATTTTTGATATCTGTTGCTGGTCTAGATGAAGAGCTCTGCAACGGTAAGTCTCAAGTAGCTTTCTGTGTTTTCTTGGCTTTCATTCTCTAATTTTAGTCAATTATTATTTTGAAAAGGCTGAACTTAGGCAATTTTTATAAAGTAGTTATCATCTAAATATACTTTGTAAAATCTTACTGATATCTATCCAGCTAATGAAAACATTTTGGCATTATTATATTTTGAAGCTACTTACATTATCACACAGGAGGCTCTTATTTTTGGTGCCTGTTGCATAACAGTCACAGGGTTTGCAAACATCAATGGCTGAAAGATCTGCGCCTGCTTGTCTATAATGGAAATCCTTGCACAGCTCACAGTTTCTTCCTGCATGAAGGAAAGGTTATGCATTATGGCTTCCAATTCATTAAAATTAGCTGTATAATTCAAAATTAAAGACTCTATTCCTTTGAGAGAATTCTATAATTTTCAGGACGTCCATTTTAATGCACCTTTCATCTCTACCTGCCAATTTAGTGATCCAGAGCATATGAAACAATGAACCTGTTACAAACTATGTTTTACTCCATTAAACTTCCATCTGTTATATAATACCACACTTATATAAAAGCTGTGCCGTGCAAATACCTATATGTTTTTTGGAAAAATTATTGTTGAACCTGAAACTTTTCTTTTTTCCCCTTACTACAAAAAGACAAGAAAACTGAAATAGAAGACAAATGTTAAAAATAAAAAGTATTCAAAAATACACTACTTACACTGAACACAAACCCTTACTAAATAAGCAAGAAGCTGACATTAGAGCTAAAGTTGACAACTTGTTTTTGCATTTTATTTTTTAAACTGGTTTGATTGGATAGCCTTGATATTCTGTATTAAAATGCTCTAGCACATGCAATGGAACAAGCTTCGAAACAATACACTGTAATAATTGAAATGTCATCTGCATGGAAGATTTAGTACAAGATTAAGTTAAATTTAAGCAGTATTTTTGTGTAGCTTAAATATTGGCACTATTGTAAGTAGTGCTGTACCTGGACACTTGAAACATAAATATACGTGCAATTTTTATGGAATGTCAGCCATTGAGTATTGCTAATTTCAGCTGATACAAGACTTACCCAAAAAGTGACCACAGAACAAGAAGTCAATTCTCATTTTTGTGGCTTACCAGCTGTGTTGTGTTGACAGTTATCACAGACTCCACCACTGCCTCTGTAGTATTCCTGAGGAAAAGGGTCTATTGCTAAGTCATAGTGGCAGCTTTCTGCGTGGCCATAACATTGACAAGGTTTGCAATTATATGCATGAACTTGGTCACCTGGACGAAAAGGCTTGTCATTGTACAATGGCAAACAGTGATCGCACTGAAATAAAATAAAAGACCATTGTTTTATACTTAGAAGAAAACTGTTATACTCTCTATGCTCATAGTTTGCCATATTTGCTTTTTCACCATTTACATATTAAAAATATTGGTACTACACCTTAAAGACAAGGAGTGAGAAGACATATAGGGAAATAAATTCATCTTTTTAATTTTCTTAAATTATTTTAGGAACAAACTAAGAAAAAAAAAAAGTGGACAGAAGGAAAAAAAAAAATCTAACTATTCAGATACTCAGCATAGGCTAACATCCGGAAATTCAGATTTTGTTAAATATCTAAAGACACAAAATTGTGACTACCATGTTTGAGGTACAGAAGATTATATTCACCTAATGAATCCTGCTGAGTTTGTCACACCTTTATTAGGACACAAACCACATTTAATTTTCAGACCTTCTGTGTTTAACTTACGCTTTTTTTAAAATGTTCTCATATATATGTCATAATCCTTTGTTCACGAATTTTCAACTCTGCATTTGTCCAAAGCATAACTTTTGAGATTTTCAAAGGTATCTAGAGAGTTCAGGTTACAATTATTGGCCATTGTGTGAAATGGATAGGTAAATTCCCAAAAAGCCTTTGATAAATCTGAACAAGGTCCAGAAGCAGAGTAACAAAAATATTAATTATTGGGAAAGCATTCTTTTTTTTCCATAGGATAACATTAAACCCCACAAGAACATTTATGTCCTTATCCTCAGTTACATCCAGGCCCTTCAGAAAACACATTAAGTATGTGGCTTTTCCTGTGGACAACAACAAACATATCTTTTTGATACATAGTATCTGAACTAGTCACCATCTGTGAAAATAATTTTCTAAAGAAAACCCATTATGTGAAGCTAGATGGTCAAAATACCTAGCTCATCTTGGCCCAATTCATTACTTAAAAATTATGATTAAAAACTTATTTCTACTAATGAATTCAGAATTCAGTATTTTTGACTAAAGTTATGATTAAAAACTTACTTGATCAAAATTCCTGAAGCTGTCACATTTATGTAAAAGTTGCCAATAACTTCAGACGAAGCCTTTATATGCCAAGTTCCTTATTAATCACTAAGAATGCTGAGGACAGTGCCTCTGAAGAAATATTCAACAAATAGACAGCAAAGTACTTCAGAAGGCAAAGGTAACAATACTTTAGGGCTTACAATAGATGTTATCAAACAGTACTTTGTACTCCACCTTTACAAATGTTCTAACTGCTTATCTCTGGGTAGCAATTTTTTTTTTTAATGCTGTTATGTAGAATTTATTCTTTATTTTTTTCCTGATCTGTGTAGAACTCACCATTTCATACCTGTCTGTCAATGTTGAGTTGCAATAACCAGTATATGTACAAATGTATAACATATATTTATACATATGCTTCTTTAATATGCATGCCCTTATCTGTACATAGATTTAAAAATCTGCTGAAGTGAGATGTGATATCAAAATTAAAATGCCACCTTCTCAGACATTTTGGAAGACTATGCTGTCTTCAAAAATCTGTTTCATGCAACACCCATCTGTGTTTCCTCAAGCTGCCCCATAAATGTTGACTATAATAGCGTAGTTAATCACATGCTATTTTTTCCTTCCTACAAGATCCCAGTCTGTACCCCAAATAGACAGCACGTTTTCACTCCATTAGGCTTCATTAAACAAATAAGTATGGCTTCTAGGCAATATCTATTCCAGTGTAGCTTAGTCCTCTTCTGAAAACAGTTGTCTGAATTTCCTCATGGCTTATTCACAGCACCCTCGATTCAGCATTTGACTACTTGTCAAGAAAGCATGTTAGCCAGAGCTTTGAACTGTATTTGTGTCTTGTGAGCTCACCGGAGCTTTTAAACTCAAAAAGACAGGTGTGATTAGGAAAAAAAAAAAAAACAAAACAAACAAACAAACAAACAAAAAAACGCTGTCCGGGGAAGACAGAAATGAAGGAAGTCTTACAGGGTCATATCATAACACTCTGGGTACCTTAAAAAGATATTTCTAATGACTTTAGAAACTAAGTGCAAACCTTTAAAGAGGGTTTACAAATACTGTATGCTGAATAGCATTTGGAGAAAAGAAATTACTGCTGCTTTGCAATGGCAAAGTGGCTGATAAAGAACTTGACTGACAACATAAGAGATGTCATTATGAATGCCAAATGCCAATAACAGAACACAACAATAGAACACTGGTACATATATTCTCAGGCAATATAAGATATATTTCTATTCAAGTCCTCTTTCATCCATGCTTTTTTTTTGGTGAAGTTGAACGAAACTGCACTAAATCCTACAAAGTCAAAGCGTATGCAACCATACTAATTCTAATAAGTAGGCTGCTCAGTAAATTAATTCACACAAATTTTCCAAATTAAAATTGAGATTTATTTTCAAATCAAGCATTCACACCATCTAACTCTCTTCTAGACTCCAATTCTATGGGCCTTTAGTAAAATGAAAAAATGAGAGGGAGAAGAAATGTTTTGCAATTGATGAATTTGGTATGCATTCTGTTTTACCAGTGCTCTGACTTGCTTGAGATATTCATTTCTAAAATCTGTGTTTATTATACCCTCTCTCTACCTTGTCTATTTGGAATAACACTATAAATTTCATTCTCCTGTAACATTACAGATTGATGTTTGATGTAGCCAGACTACACTTACTAGCTATTCTAGGGTTAATTTCTCTTTTCTGAGGAAACTGTTGCATGGGACTTTTTATTTTAGTTTTTTAATAATACTTTTAGTAGGGCAACATGAAAAAAACAGTGGCTAATCACTTAGCACTCACAAGGAATACAGTACAAGTCATACAAATTCAACTAATATACATGCCACTATGACTTACAACAGCTACCCTCATCAACAGAGAAGCACCAACCCAGTCGTCTCTCAATTTTCCTTCACATTAAATGAAATACATATCCTACAGAGTGGATAAGCCCCTGAAAATCATTTTCAGACTGGAACAGCCTTCCAAACTTCTGAGAAGTAACAATGACAGCTATAATGCTAGATGGTATCTATGACATCATATCTCTTATTTAGTAAAACTTACGAACCTCAAATGAAACTGAATCAAGGGGTAATGACTACTTCACAGTTCCTTTGGCATGTCATCACCAGTGCAACAAATCACAAAGTATCTGAAACAGGATCAAGTCCTTTCACTATTTCAGCAATGCTTGTACACAAGTTGTTTTAGAAGCCTGGGTCTTTGAACTGTGAAATTACACCAGTTTTCCAAGGATGGATTCATGGACAAACCCATAACTTCCACAGGCATGTCTGAAGTTATTCAAAGTTTCCAGGCATGCAAGACTATTGGACTAGGTGTCTTTTTTTTTTTTTTTTTTTGTCTAGTTTTCTAAAACTACAGTCAACCATCTGCCTGTTTTATTTCTATTAATTTTATTCTGATATAACCAGTTTCCACTCAGACCTCTCTCTTTATACATAAATTATGGCACAGAGCTTACCAAAAAGGGTATTTTTTTTTAATAGTTCGCTTCCTTCTGTAAGCCAGAAGTCTGTCATCAAGTGACCACTTACTATAGTTAATATTTACAGCTCCTCAGGTACTATGTATCATTGATTCCTGACACGGTGATACAGGCTGAACTTTAACTAGATTTAGATAGTTTCTTCTGCAACAACATAAAAGAGCTTAGTTATCTGCTATTTGGTAAATCAACAAAGCCAGTTTTCAGACAGCAGACGTTTAATATAATTAATTATTTACACAGAAAACTCTGAAGACCTGAATCCTTTACTGTATCCAATCACACTATCACATCCATTCATACCGTCTCCAAGCACATATCAGTTGTTTTCTTTCTTTTAAATTCTACTGTCTCTCATTAAGATTTCTATAACTATTCCGATGTAATTTCCCATTTCCTTTCTGCATGATCAATTTAAAGGAGGTTATGAGTTCGTAACGAAAGGCTGACCTTGTTTGATTGCTCTGTTTTTTCATGTGCTGTTTCCAACTTGTCATATGACATCACGGGAAGTTTTAGAGCATATACTCATGTCTATAAATTAGTCTTTGCATATAAATGTTTCCAAGGTCAAGACTCTTCTCTTAATGCCCCAGTTTCCATTTCTATAAGGCTGAACCATTTCCCAAAGTAGTGGCAAGGTATTTACAGAACAGACCAAACAAAGAAGCTGAATATTTTTTCTCATGAGATGAGAGAGAAGTTCCATGAGGACTTAGATTTAATCACCTCTTCTTTCCAAATCTGGTCCCTTAACTTCAAGTCATTATTAAGCACTCCCTTCCCTTCTTCCTATTATCTCACAATTCATACCAACATAGTTCTTCATCAAAACAGAAAACGTAAAAGGATAAAAAAAAAAAAAATCCCAGTTCATATGTCAAAGAGTTTATAAAACAGTGATGAAAATAATTAAACTAAGATCTTCACTTTAATGAACTATGTAAGTCCTTAGTTTCTGGTATTGCGTTGCTGTGCAATGACTATCCAGATGTATACGCCAAATAAATTTAATACGGTAATTTTAGCTATATTAATTGTAAATGTGACAAGGACAGACTCTACCATATGTTAAGAACTTGTCAAGGGATCTCATATTTATGGCCCAAAATACTCTAAAAAAAATTTTTTTTATACTCACTCAATTGTGGTGACTGACTTCTAGCACAGGATGACAATTAAAAGACTCTGCTCACAGTGCAACAACAACTCAAATATTTGCCACCCCGTCCAAAACAAGGTTTGTATTTAGAAAGTTCCTTCACCAAATGCTTAACTGACATTCATTATAAATATACATAAAATAAAATATAAAGCCTACTTCACTGGAGTGGGAGCCTGAAAAACACAGGTATAAGCCTATGAAACAGTTTTAATCAATAACAGAGATAGTCAAAAATCAAAATGGATTTTGTTTCTGCCTTAAATATTTGCCTTACAAAAACTAAAAACTTGAAGATGTTTAGACTTTATCTAAATCTCTTGTAAATTTCAAAGCAGTGATATATTTTCAAATACTATTTTATTACTAATTCTTCATTATTTCATCTTCAGTCAATACTGACATTATCATTACAGAATGAGGAAAACGATTAAACAACATTCTTATTCTAACCTGAATGAATATGGTTAACTCAGGCATTTAAATTGTAGTTACTATGCACATACACCAAATCAAAAATACGACACTCACTGAAATAACCCATTAACGTTGACAGAAAATATCTGATAAAGCAGATAAATCATTAACATATATTCACAACGTACTGTATTTTCACAACATACTGTAAGTCTTGCAAGAGTGCTTGGTGAACTTCCAGATTTATTAAATATTTATAATTAATCCTTACAAAGAAACATTTCATAATGTGTGTTCTAATTAAAGAGACACTGTCAGTTTGACTTTTTTTTCTAATTTGATCCTTCTAAAAACTTTAAATTTTTGTGTAAATCCCTTTTCAACTGTAGATCCTATTTTATGCATTTCAGTTTAAGAAAATAGAAAAGTACATTAAAAAAACAAACAAAAAAAAAGTTACAGGATCCTAAACACAGTATCAAATAAACTCAGGTTAACCTTCATCTCTTCCAGCAAGCATAGACTGCTTGGTTCTCTTTGTGTTATTTTAGTTTGTTTGTTTTTCTAAGCATAGCTTCTCCTTTGCTAACACTGTTCCTATTCTGAAACAGCTTCCTAGTTTTTAGAAAGCCTGTTTCCAACAGCCATAAATGTAGCAAGGAATACAACCTACTCACAACAGAAATCCAGCATTCAGTGGAATTGTGGGATTCAATTCTTTGATGTAACTCCCGTTTTCTTAACCTTTTTTTTTTTTTTTTTTTTAGATAAATTATCAGTATTAAACTTGGTGGAAACACAAAAATGTCTGGCTAAAATATTCACAGGTGTCAGCAGATAATGCAGCAAGTACAGAACTTGATACATCATTTTAAAGGTGACACTGCCTTTGTATTACTACAAGAATGACTTGTACAGGAATTTATTTGTTCTGCATTAATGGGGAAAAGTGTGGCAAGCCCACACACATTCAACTCACTCACTTAAAGTTTATAGCATTGCTGTATTAAACTATGCTGATGGTTCAGAGCCCTGTCTCAAAGCCACCATATCTAATGACAATTGACTTCATCACAGAGCAGAAAAAAAAGTGTATTTGCCAGTTCACCAAATGCAATCTGATTGCTACAAAAACGTATGATATGCACTAAAGATAGCAGTTATAGAAACAATCAATGATAATTTATAAACTCCTGTCAGAAAAGAACCTCAGGGATGCTGGTGGACATCTGGCTGACAACGAGCCACTAGTGTGCCTAGGTGGCCAAGAAGGCCAATGGCATCCTGGCTTGTATCAGAAATAGCGTGGGCAGCAGGACTAGGAAAGGGATTGTCCCTCTGTACCCAGCTCCGGTGAGACCAGTCCTCAG
The DNA here is from genome assembly GCF_011077185.1 of Oxyura jamaicensis. Classification (NCBI taxonomy): domain Eukaryota; kingdom Metazoa; phylum Chordata; class Aves; order Anseriformes; family Anatidae; genus Oxyura; species Oxyura jamaicensis. The sequence continues at coordinate 22,249,125 of NC_048895.1, forward strand.
ACACTGCATTCAGTTTTGGAGCCCTCACTACAAGAAGGATATTGAATTACTGGAATGCATTCAGAGAAGAGCAGTTAAGCTGGTGAATGGACTGGAAATCAAGATATATGAGTGGTGGCTGAAGGAAATGTTTTTTTTTTAGTCAGGAGAAAAGGAGGCTGATGGGAAACCCCATTGCTTCCCTACAACTACCTGAAATGAGGCTGCAGTGAGGAAGGTGTTGGTTTTTCCCTCAGGTGAAAAGTGAAAATCAAGGAAACTGCTTCAAGTTGTGTTTGGGGAGGTTTAGATTAGGTACAAGGAGGAATTTCTTCACAGAAAGGGTGATTAGGTATTGGAACAGATTGCCCAGGGAAGTGGTGGAGTTGCGCTCCCTAGAGGGGTTTAAGAGACATGTGGATGTCGCACTTAGGGACATGGTTTAGTCGTGGACTCAGTAGTGTATGATGGTTTGACTTGATGATCTTAAGAGTCTTTTCCAACCTAAGTAATTCTATGGTTCCATAACAGCTACAGTAGATTTAATTAACTTAAGTTTATATACTTCTACATAAAGTATAATTCTACATAAGGTATTTTGGAAGCATACATGTATTTGTGAATAAAGTTCAGCTGAAAACACCAGCTTTTTTCCCACTTTTGCCAAGTGGAAAGCTCCTAGACCATCACAAGCAACTCAAATTAGTCTTCTAATGTGCCTCAGCAGTTTATAGAGATAAAAGAAGAATGCAATGTCCTGTCCCAGCTTTGTACTTATAGTCAAGGAAAGCAAGTTATAAGTACAGTATTTCTTTGGATATTAAACAGGAAACTGTTTAATTGCAAAAGCAATTGTTCTAATTCTTCAACCTTCTGTTGCCTTCTGTTATGTTTAGTCTCCTCACCAGCACTTGCTACAACAACATTACAGAGCAAAAAGTCCCTGGTGCTACATTTCCTTTCCCTTCTCATAGATACCATCTCTCTCTACACACACCTAAAGCCCCATTTTCCATGTTTTTTCACGTCCCAAGAGCCCCCTTTGCACCTCTTTTCATTTAATCTAAGGACAGAAACTTTTCTGTGAGGATATTTTCTTAATTTATGTATCATGGTTCTGGTTTTGCTAGGTTGTATGTAAAAATCTTCCAAACATAAAGGTTACATAATTTACATTATTAATAAATGACAAACATTTATATTAGATAGCTTTCCTCCTGAGAGGTCAACCACTCTGTTTCAGAAATTAAGTACAATCTGGCATCATTATCCTAAGGTATCCTCTACATATTTCTCTAGAAGACCATGAGTTATACTAAAATCCCCATATTGATTCTCTCTGACCAAGACTTGTAATACTAGGAAAATTAAATTTTTGCAACTTGTTAAGTTTCAGCTACATATTGTACCTCACTAAATCTCTCATTATTGAGAAATACTGTTATTAAGAGCACAACAGTGGTAAGAAGGTATTTTCTAGATTATATTTAGATTTTTTGTTTAGATTTTTTTTTAAATATGGTCTTTTAGTTCTAGTTCCAAGAAGAGATTAACCTTAACATCTACTGTCTGAAAACAGTGCATTAAAAAGTAATATTAAATTTGTTCTTTTATTAGAACAATCATGTTGTTATTAACGATTATTTTAAGGACAGCCAGATGTCATATATAACTGTAAAAAGTATGGGTAATCAGCATTTCTAGTCCTTAAATAAGATCAAAACTCAGTTTAAAGTGTTAAAAACACTTAAACAACACTACCCAAGTCCCTGGTTTAAATCAAAATATTCCGTAAGACCCACAGGAAAATGACTTCCAAATAAATATGTACAGGCAAGTCTCAGTATTTTCTTAACTGTGTTCAACTATGCCGAAGACATTTAAAATCAAGTCCAAAATGTTTTTAACTCTTCCTTAGATATATTTTTAAAAATAACTGTACTAAAAGATTGCATTCTTAGCTGAATTCAGAGAGACTGCTATCTGCAGATTTTCCAAGTCTAAGAAGGTAAATCTATGTTATTGTTTTCCCTTGGATTAGGCAATTTTAGCCCAAATATTCTGCATTGACTCTGCTTTGGTTTGAATCATGGAGCTGCTTTGCACTACTTGAACTGGTCACTTTCATATGAAACTAAATTGGAAGCTGAACTGCACATTTTTGTCTTCTGCACTCCAACCACAGAATTGGAATGAATTAGGACTAAAGTCTTCAGTATGTTTTTGCTCTACAGATTGTTTGCTAGCTGGAACAGTACGTAAAGTCATAATCTTTATTGAATTATAGCTTAAATTCAAATTTACATCTAATGTTTAAAACTGACTTATTCATCTAACTACTCAAATATCTGAACACAGTTCTGCTAATATTCTGTGGTGGAATGGCTTTTGGAGGAAGTTTTATTATTATTATTATTATTATTATTTATTTATTTATTTAATACAAAGCCTGATATGGAAAGTTTTCTATAAAAGCTAGGACAACAGTAACATACATACACATGCACACACACATTTCCAGGCCTAAAATCCCAGATTTGAGTCAGTTCATTGGTGAAGTAGATGAGACACTAACATTATTTCCTTCTGTATAGCTTTCCTTGATGCACAGACATCTGTATGGTTCCACAGCTGTATCACAATTATCAGCATGGCCATGACAATTACACCTGAAAGAACAACAGTTAGTGAATTAAAAATCAAAAATGTGAAACACTTCTCTGCAACAATATATAACAGTCATGAATATAATTTTATTTTTAAAAATAGTCTAAAAAAAAAGACTTCATTGAGCACATTTGTAAGTACCAATAATTGATTTCCAAGAAAAAAAAAAAGGCATTAGAGCTACTGTTGCCTTACATAATATGTAATGTAAACATGTTAAATTAATGAAAACATATTCAATTTCACTACATAATATACATATGTAAAATGGCTTTTTTTTTTCCAATATTAAGCTCTACAGCATGCCTATAATTTTTCAAGGAATCTTAACCATATCAAGCATAACTGTCTAGATTTGATTTCATTTAAAATGTCCAGGTCTTATTAAAATATTCATAAAGTATTAGTTAATAGACAATAATCACCCCACTCCACCTGAAGGGCTGCTTTTCTGGAGGCATCATATCATTTTGCAAGCTACAGTTGAAATTATTTTATTGTGACATTATCACCAAAATTGTAGCTGTTGTAGTAAAATGATTATCACGACGCATCTAAATCAATAATCAAAACATTAGTAGTGTAGAAGAGCTTAAGGTAAATGTTACCTTTGATAGGGTGCTTTCTTTCAAAACGATCTCTACCAAAATAATTTCAGAAATAACACTTATTAACAAAAATCTGCACCATATGCTTCTTGGAAACTGTTTCATTGCCAAATTTCCATGTTATTTACAGGGCATAATTAGTCCTTTCTCAAGACAGCACACTTATCATATACAATAAAGTTGTCAGTCACAGATAATGTAACACTTTTACTGACAGCTGCCCAGTTTTAAATGGAAAACTGCAGCTAAAACAAAGAATGAATTCTGTATTAAAACTGTTAAAATTGCCATGTCTGGGAATCTATAATGAAACTTGGAAGAGCTACTGAAGTAAAGCATAAACCATGGTTTCAGTCATAAGCCTTTGCTTAGAGGCATTGATAATTCCAAGGAAAGGAGTGCCTTTGACAGATTTGTGTAATAAGTATAATTAATTTTAAAATAATGTGTGAACAAATGTTTAAAAAATCAGCACACCAGTTATTTCAAAACTGATGCACTGCTTCAGACCAAATTCCCTTCTCACCCATAAATGTAAAAGCAGAACAACTTGAAGAAATTTTAGGCATGTAATTACATATTTAGTACAGCTTTAGTAGTTAGAGGCAGTGATGAGTGGGGTGGAAGAGTTACAGTAACACCTACCTTCCACTGACTGTAACTTCATTAACTCCATAGTATCTGTGCCTAAAATTTACCCGAGACTCTTTAGTATGATACTGGCCACGGAGATGAATCCTCACTTGTGTAGCTTTTACAAATTCTTGGAGGGATGGGGTATTGTAAAAATCATTATAACCAGGTCGGTGATTTGGTTCCGGAGTAAGAACACTAAAGGTTAGATTACCACGGGAGTATGGTGTAAATCTGTTTAAATAAAGAAGAGGAAAACAAATGTAAACCAAAATTTCCCATATTCTTACAGATTCCATCCTTCAGTATCTGTTTTCTCAGAGATGGTCTGCATGTTATAGTAATTGTATTTTATTTTTTTCCTGGGGAAAATTCTTATGCCAGTTGATTCCTATTCACCAGAATTCAAGCAGAGGAAAGGAAATGCCCTCTACATGTCTGTTTTCCTCAAACTGGCATTGTGTTATCCAGACCCTAAGTTTCCAAGTAAATGTAAAGCCTCTAAAAGGCAACTTCAAAATATGAATAAAGTCCAACAGTGATAAAGTGACATTTACACTAAATTAAGAAAAATAATAAGTGTCTCTAGAACACATGAACTATGCTTGAACTACATAAGGAATCTATTTGGATGAGTAATGTAATTAACATGCCCACATTATTATTTATCTGCTAAACACATTAAAATACATACAGAAACAGTTATACTTTGAGATATTCCAGTGATTTACAGACATGCTACAAGGTGTAGAAACACAAACCTTAATCACTGTCATTTCCTCAAGATTACAAAAACGCCACCACTAACTAACATGTGGTCAGCAAACTATGAACCTTTGAGCCATGGTAAGGATTTCAAAGCCAAAGTCACTTGCCCTATGTGCCATCTGAAGGAGTTCTAGCCATGAGGATACAAGCACACTTGTGTCTAAAACTAGGACAGAACTTGGACACCTGTCTTGGCACTTACAGCTATGGGGTGAGGTGGGAGCAGACACGGAACAGTACTGCAACAGTAACTCCTATTTGAGTACACTGAATACTCACCATTTGCAGGGGATGTTTCTTATCTTTTAAACTAAACTTTCTGCACATCAGATGAACCCAAAATCATTCATTCATATCACTTCCTATCATCATTTACAGCATAATTGAAGGGGAGAAACAGTGTCACTCATAAAGCATTTATGGAAACAGTTCATATTTAACTCTTCTTTTTAGAAGATATAAGTATACATACTTCTGGACTGAATAGGGCAATAAACCTAATTTGGGTTATTTATCAAAGAATGATTAGCTTACTTAAAAGATTTCCCTTCTCCTCTATCCTCTGCTCCAAAGATTAGCAATAAAGCTCAAAGTTCCCTGCTGAAAACTGGTGTAACTCAGATGACCTAATGATCCTCTCCTCAGAATACTGAACTCCTGGAGGACAGACAAAGACGCTGACACTTGAAAAGCCTTAGGAAGGCAGCAGAAGTGAAACAGCAAAAAAGTAAAATGCCTACAGCCCCTGGTACTGTATTTTCTGACTGATTTCCAGCTGAGTACCAAACAAGCCTAATACTGACTGACACCTGAAATTAGGTAAGAGATGACGCATTTGATTATCTAGATTCAAATATATGTTTGCACATGTTTGCAAAACTATATATATATTAGTTATGTATTATATGTTATCTGCTATATTTATGTATAAATATGTTATAAATGCATTTATGTATAAATGTTAAGTATATATGTTATAAACATTTAATTTTAAATTTGCACATGTTGTCTAGTAAAAAGGCTTGCAACACGTTTCTGAAATGTAATGATTTTTCTTGGCCCTTTCCCCAGATTTTATTTTGGTTCTTGCTTTAAAAGATTAAAAATCTTAAAGATACATTTTTCAACCCATTTCTCATGCATTTTGCTTGATTAGTAGTAAGGTTGAACAACTGGATTTTGTACGTAAACTTGCCTTCTCTCCTAAGCTCCAGTCCAACTTGCATACTCAGACATCAGAAGGAATACATTCATATTCACTAGATAGTTACAACCAATCTATCAGTACCTTCCTCCACTCTTTATCTGTGTTCTGTAATTCTACTGACAATAATAGTCCCACAAAACACAAGTATACAAAATTTCAGAAATCTAACTCAGAAATTAGACGGTCAACTGTGTCACATTCCTCAGTGTCTGAAATCTGATAAAAGTGACAGATGACCTTTTAGTGATCTTCAATCGAAAGGTCAGATTTTGGATCTTTTATTATCCCTAGCAGCCTATAATAAATGATTATACCAAATTAAAAGATTCTATCTCAGTCGGACATGGAAATGAATTGTATCAGAATGTTACCTGTTCAAAGCATCTGTATTATGCAGATAATACCCACTCATACCTAGGAAGCTGGAGACAGTTGACGGAGTCTGGTTTTTCCAGAGATCCATTATTATCCATTCCAAAAATGCTGCAATTTTTAGCAAAATATTGCCAGTCTTCCCACTTTAGATCATCTCTTTTTTTCCTTTCAATTCTTATTGCTTCAGGGTGTGGGCTAAAGAACTGCAGTATAATGTAGAACACCTACAAGAAGATAACATTTATGAACTGATATTAATGACCTTGTTGTAAAACAGTGAGAATATAAACACTAATTTTTATTTCAATGTGACAATATGGTCTGTTTTACCACTTACAGAAAAAGAACAATTATTTCTGTCCATACATTCCAGATTAAAGACAAACATAACCTTTTTGTTATTAAACAAGGTCTTTGATCTTTCAGACATTACTACAGAGCAACTGAGCTTTTCCATCAAAGTTCTTCATTTTTTCTTGAAGACCATTTGAAATTGTATTACAAAGCCAAGTCCATGATTTGTTACTGTAATATTAATTTTGGCAAAAATGAAGAGCATACTCTTGTATCGACAAACATTTGATGAGCTGTTTGTCTGATGAAAGGTAATTTTTATTTTTTAAAGCAATATTCCTATTTTCAGCTTGGAACCCAATCTGATACCTGTTTTGTGCTGAAGAAGACTTCTTCAGGTATACTGCTTATGTAGAAATTTGTATGTGTCAAATAAGCCAATTTTAACACTTCACATATATCTCAACTGGCTTCTAAATAATGGTCTTTGTGCAGCCAAAGCCAGCCATCATATTCTTTATCTTCTCCACATTAATGACAAATAAGGAAAGAAAAAGCTAGGTAGAATAAGCATTACTAGTAACTGAAGCATGAACTTAACTCCTTTCTGTCAAAATGCATGGCAAGTTGGTAGAGACCTTACTGTGAATCCAGCTCCACTACTGATGCGTGCCTCCTTCCAAGACTACCTGATGTTTGCCATCAGCAGCACAGTGAAGTGTTAGGTTGCAATGTGACATCTTCAGGAATCTCCTCCCATATTGCTCAAGTGGCTAAAACACCACCTCAAGAACATCCACACAACAGAGACCCCTTATGATATGCTAGTGTGCCACAGACTTTTTAAATTCCATATGACTGTAGTCAGCTTCTTATCAGAACTCATACAATGTGCATCTGATATTTTATTATATTAACATTGAAGCTGAAATTTACAAAAGTCAAGTTAAAAGACAGCAACCAATTTCTAAATATTGGTGTCATCATACAGATACTCACTCTGTTATATCTAATCCAGATTACTGCTTGGAACAGACAAGGCACATCAAAAGAAAGGCTCCATAACAAGAATTATAATGCATTGCTTCCTGCTGATAATCTAAGTTTGTTTTTTTTTCCTGTCCCCTTAATGATAACATCTTAAGGCACAAGATTTGAATTTCCCCAAGATTTAAGTTAAGCATATATGAAATCTCTTTGTAGTTTGTATTTAACAAATAGCAAATGCAATCTTCTCATTACCTGATACTGTCCATTTTGTAAGTCTATTGTGATAGAAACACCACGATCTAGACCTACAGTATTAGCAAACACAGATGAAATCCAGGTGGTCCCAATGTCATCATCATTGATGTAATACAAAGGATGGGCTTCTGCATCCAGCCTCAGCACTCTGTCATTAGTGGTATCATCTGCACCATTAGGGATGCAGTACCTCTGTATCAAGGGGTGTACCCGGGGATGACTTCCAGGACAGCGGCACTCAGACTGGGTATGCAGATGAGGAAATTTTCCAGAGAATACTTCCAAAATGTCTCTGTCACGGCATATAAAAAAGCAATTACATACATGATAAAAAATGACAAGTGCCACTTTGTGCCTCAAGGCTCATAGATTAAACAAAATTCAACTTAGATTACTCTAGAAGCCCTAAGGCCTGGTTTCATCTCACATAAATGGGGCAATCATCTAGGAATCAGGCCACATAGGGTCCCTACTTAATCAATGGCAAGCAGCAGGTATCTTCAGAAGTGTGAAGAAGTGCTCTGACTTGCTTTCATTGCTCCAGACCACATTATATGGAGCTCCACTGACATACAGAGATGAGGGAAAAAAGTTCTTTCCTGGGATATCTAAAGATAGATAGAATTAATCCAGCCCTAGATGCACAGAGAAAACCCGTGAAAAACAGTGAAAAATCAATATTTTATTATGGCATCATGTCTGATTCCACTCACTGATTTGGACACTGTTCTGAAGTATAACCATAATATTGGCATATTATGAGGCATAACTACAGGTGAATTGAACGTTCTCCCTCAAGCCCTCCAAAAACCCTCCAGCTTGAGAAGTATCAAGCTACACATTAGACAACACAGATAAAAATATTTTCCCTTTTAGGGACTCTAATACACATGTCCACTGATTTGACTACCCCAGTCTGGGATCATTCTAGTAGCTTCTTATAGCCTATATCAAAGCAATTAAATAACTTCAGTTCCCGTTGACATCAGCAATCCAAAAAATAGGTAGGTAGATAGGTAGGTAGACAGATGAACAGATTAATGACATGGGCTGGTTAGTTAAATTATCTGCTCATATATGGTGTAAAAGGTTATTGTGAACCCAGAAGGTATGAAATTTTTAAATTAAAAATTATTAATTTTCCCATGTCCCTATTTTCCAGTAGGAACATAATTGTTATATACTCATTAAGATATAAATACAAAGTAACAGGACCTTTCAGACAGCCATAAACTTAAATTAATTCATATGCAAGTAGGACTTGCATTCATAGTTTAACCCACATAAATATTTTGAACCAAGTTACTTGCAGATATAAAACTGTGTCAACAAAGTCATCATTAGTTCTCAACACTGTAAAATACCTTATCTTTCAATTTTTAAACTGTATTCATTTCACTGACTTAATTTGACAAGCATTGCTCTGAGAGAATATACAACCAACATGATTTTTGTGCAATTTGGAATTCAGATTTGTATTAATACTTCAAATTCACAGGAGATCAGCTCATTGCAATGTCCTGCAGACATCTGAGCTCCTAGAAAACTGCTCTACATCTTATTGAAAGACTATCATTAAGTAGCCCTAAGGTCTGTGCTCACGAGCGTCGCTGAGCTTAGCCTACCCAGAAGCACCACACAGATTAATAGGACCTGACTTTTTCTGGCCAGCTTGAATTGACTAGATTAATCCAGCATGAGCTGGATAACAAAGGTAACATCTCTGTGTAACACACTAGGAAGGGAGGCTGGAGGGCAACAGAAATTGCAGTGGCAACTGTAATTTGGCCTCAGGGATGGAGGATGTCAAAGCAATTGGCCCAGGGCTACATGGGCTGAGCTGGCAAAGTCATTGGAGGCTTATGGGGACAATCTAATATAGAAAGCAATGAAGAATTAAGACAGCAGCCTCTTGGGATAGGCGCTTGGGGGGCAGGGAAGGTGTCAAGAATACCATGCATGGATGTCTGATACCATGGGAAAGCTAGAGGAAAGGAATCACTGAGCACAGAAGCCAAACTGTCAGCCACTAAGCCAGCACGTTGACTAGCTGGATTGCCTGTCCTCTTCTTCCTTTGAATTACTAGTTTAAGACTGGTGTAAATAGGACTGGCCCTCTCTCCTCCTTTCCTCTCCCCTGAGATCAAGGCATTTTTCCATGAGTGCTTCTGAGAAGGTGGGAGTAAAGACTGCACTTGACAAACAACTGCAGTTTCTCACTGAAACACGACAGATAGGTCTGCTTACCACTAAGCCTTGCTGTAGGGGCTAAACAATTTTAGACAACTGTCCAGAAGCCAAGGACATAAGGATGCTGCCCAGCTGGGAACATCAACAGGCTTTACTCCTTCTTTTGGAGAATAAGACTATATATACAAGGGGCACCCTGTCTGAAGTACTTTAAGGAAGAAATTGCCCACAGCTTACAGGAAGCTCTGGGGAAGCTTGGTAAGTCTCATCTAACAGATCTAAGCTTACTAGAACACATTATAATGCCAGAATTATGTTGAGTTGATAATGCCAAATAGCTTATTGAAATCTAGCAACTAGATCTAGTCTCTGCTAGAACATCTGCTAAGTCAGGTTGTAACAGGGACAACAGTAGTAAGGAAAGCACACATTTAATACCGAGTTTTACTACATTTACTTAAGCAACATTTCAAATGCAAAATTTTAAAAATTATTTTAACTCAAGACTTTTTAGATTAAAAATCAGGTTTGAAATGATGTCCAGTAAACTAGATCATCAGAAGCAATCATTTGAAGGAGACATATGAAAAGCACCATACTCAGGGAAATAAGTATATTATTTATTCTCTCATTATCACACTTTTTTAATAATAATAATAAAAAAAATAAAGATTCTTTTTACCTGTTTGAAAGTGCCACTGGGTAAAATCGGAAGTCTTGCATTCTTCCAACAAATTGCTCTAAACCTAAGAAAATATACTACAAGTAAATAATCAAATCCTGTTGAACAAAAGGCAGTTTTGCACTGCATGAGAACACCTTTAATTCAGCACACAGAGATCTCTCTTACACAATTACTCTTTCTGAATGAAACCATCTTGGATCTGGACAAAACTATAGAGGGCAGTGACTTAATTTTTTGATAAAAAACGAATGATTTATAATAACTTTATAAGAACATTTTGTACCTATCTCTTTTCTGATTAGAGAGGTGGCACAAGGATCGGCTCATTAGACAGAAGTAATGAGCCAGTCCATGTGCCACCTCTAATTAGAGAAGAGATACAGTAGGTACAACTGTACCTATCAATTTATACAATAAAGATAAAAAGCATTTTAAAGTACTCCTTTCTTTATATATCTATTAGTTGTCGGGTATTCAGAATCAAAACCAGCACAAAATACATTTCCAAATATAAGCATTAAGAAATGGGACACAGAATGACTTTCTTGCCCAAAAGCACAATAAAGTTAAGTGACATATAGTTGTATTTAGGAGCTCGCTTCAAATTCTACACATTCCTGAAGAGTTCTTACATTTGCAGAGCCAAGAATTTGTGGAGAGCAACAAAACATCCTGAAGCTGTTCTGCAGTGATCATGTCATACTGTAGCACATAAAATTCTAGATGTTGATGAAGAATAATGCTATCAGGCATCACTAGAGGCTGACTGGTTCTCATTCTGCTAGTGGTTTACATTAGCACTGATGAAACTGAAGAACATGAAGAGTTCTGCATCTCTAAAAATCTGCATCTCTAAAAATCTGCATCTCTAAAA
>NC_048895.1:22260659-22386834 GCF_011077185.1 Oxyura jamaicensis
AAATCTGCATCTCTAAAAATCTGCATCTCTAAAAATCTGCATCTCTATCCCTGACTCTGAACACGAATATAGTCTAGTGGCCATGGACAATTCCGTTCTGAAATAGTTTCATCTATTTACTCAGAAAAGCTGTGACAGTTAATAGAATGTGTCACTTTAGGGACCGGTGTGTTGGACAAAGCAGAAAAACCTACCTATGTGCAGGAACATCACGTTCTGAAATAGTTCCAGAGCATTCCACTAAAGTAGTATGAGATTTACCTGTGAAGCTTTGTCCAATTTGCAGTATACCATCAGCATTACCATCTGCAACTGGTCCTACAAGAATCCTTGAATCAAAAGGTGTGCTGTCATCTTCCCAGCCATTCAAGAAGAAACTAATTCTGCTGTGATGCACCTATAGAATCAACAAAATGTGGAAATACATGCTTCATTATGCAATCCTTTTGATTTCAGTACATGTTGTATCTATCCTTGATTAGCCAGTAACATTATTCCAACCTACTTGACAGCATGCCTTTACCTGTGGTGCCTACTGAAAGTAGTTACCTCCTTTCTGTCCACCCATTAGCAATCCAATTAATAGGATCATTATTCAGATGCATATACTATAAAATTTCTACAGTGGTTCAATCATAGAATCTACAGTATGGTGATCTGGCAGAGAGGAGGAAGAGAGAAAAAGAGAGAAAGGTCTGTTTCACAAGGTACAAGACTGGTTACAGCTACTTCACCACTTCAGGCCATGGGCACATGTTATAGCTGTCAGAGCTCTTCTCATACACATCAGCTCATACAGGCCTGAAGGGACCATCTACCATACTCAGCATAACCAAATGCAGCACACCTCAGCCAGGCTTCGAACACCCCTCCAAAATGCCTCGCTGGCCCCGACATGCTTCTTTCTTACAAGGGCTGAAGGGAATGGTATAGGAACTGGCTACATCTGCTTTACACCCAGTGGGAAATTTCCTTACATCAAGGGAACCCTTGGCTACGAATATGTGCTCAGTCGGCACTCCAGGGTATTCTTTTCTGCAAGCATTCCCTTCCCTGCCAATTCATTTTAAATTTGAGCAAATGTTCATAGAAATACTTTATGGCATTCTCCCAGCTCCACAAAGTCACACGATGCTGAGCTTTTACAAAGTACTTTTTTTTGCATTAAAAATCTATGTTTATGTTACATAAAACTGGACAAAGTTTAATAATATGGAAGTGCCTTTCAGACTTATATTTTATGGAATTCAATAATTTAATTTTTAAAAATACCGGGATAAGACGCAAATTGGAGTAATCATGGCTGTAGTCGGCTTCCCATTAATGAATTTAATTACTGAAACCACCTTCAATTTATTCAAAACTTCTGAACTCTGTGGAATAGTTCACTTAACAAACGTAATCTCATTCCAGAAAGCAATTTATTTGCAAAATTCAAATTACACAATTTTAAAAATATTTAGCTTGCATAAGGCTTATTTCACTTGATTGCCTGGTAACCTTCAGACTTTGAAGCATTGCTTTGTTTTAGCCAATTTACAGAATGCCTGTTCCATTTTGCAGATATAGATGCCTGGTGAATCGTGTCTACGGAGGTCAACTAAACCGAGAGTGCTTTAGTCTGTCTTGATACCCACTCTAATCAAATCAACATAAACCTGGAATAATTGTTTCCAATAAGAACAACAGATGTGTGAGCACAAACAGGTTTACAAAACAGAATAATCTGTTTCAAAAAGGAAAGCCAGAACCTGAAAAAAAAAAAAAAAATCAGTTCGAAAACCACACTATAGGCACTCAAAATGCTATTCCACCAATAAAGTGTTTCAAATTTCAGACCAAGATAAACAGACACAATTATCTATAAATCTGAGCTCAGATGATCATCATCAGTGCCACAGGCAACATGACTCTGTCAGTATTTTAAGAAAGAAAATATGAAATATGTTGGGGTTTCTTGTTTTGTTGTTTTGTTTTGTTTTGTTTTGCTTCCCCCCCCCCCCCTTCAGTTTCACACCAAATTGTACAATTATTTTTTTCTCCTTAAACTGCACTTTCAAACACATACATGCATGCTGAGCTTTATTGCTGTTTCCACATTCAGTCCATATTTCCCAAAATAAGACAGAAAAATTTATTGTCCTTCCACTGATGGAAGTTTGAAGGCTATTATCATAATTACTAAGCATTGAGATTTGTTCCAAAAGTTATTGCATATGAGTTTCACCACTCAAAATACATCTCTCTCCACTTTAAATTATCCTTTCTGTTGACACATCAATGACCTAAATACAACACTTTTTTATTTAATTTTAATTCAAAGCCCTCTAAACATCTGATGCCCTATTTGCAAGAGCCTAAGTATATGGTGGTTACATTGCATTTTATTCTTGCATCACATTTTTTACAGCCTGTTACTGTCATTTGGTGTTTGACTGTTATCATCATAAAAGATACAGGCTTTTCTACTTTGTTATTTGTAGCATTATCTCATGTTTTACAACATCTTTGCACAACATGCCCGCACATGAAATATAACTAGTGAAAAGTTCTCAGTGGTATTAATGCATAAAAAAGAATGTGGTTCCATCTCTACTGTCTTTACCCAGCCGAAAGCTGATGAACAGCCAATTTTCCTTTATCACATTAGCACAGCCATGAGGGAAACACATTTGTTCTAGTCAGCTACACTAAAGATACTATTACCAATCTAACATATACATGTTTTATATCAGCAGTATTCTCAGAGTATGAGGGAGCCAACAATATATTAACACTAGCATGACAGTTTATTTAAGAAAAGAAAATTGTCTCTGTAGAGGGACAGAAGTTAGAAATGTATGGCTAAAGCTCAGTGTCACTGGTCTAATAAAGGTAATAATTCTTAAGCTTTCTTTATAGCAGGTAACACTCCTGTGGCAGCTCTGTCATATCATTCAAATAAAAATGTTGTCTTTTACAAGTTTAAGAGTACCCTTATTTTTAGTCAGATATGAAGCATGTTTCCGATTTCCTGTTTTCACTGTAAAACATTTGTAAGAGGAATTCAGAAATGGGCTCGCTCATGCCCAACAGCTCGTTGCAAGCTTAGCACCTCAGCTGCAGCTTGTGTAGGGCCCCATTCTGCCTCCCCCAGCAGTAAGCAGACCGCTTGCCTTCACGTACCCCTATTCAAATCAGCAGGACTATTTACGGCTTAAGAGTGACAGAATTGGGCCCTAAACGATCAGGTATTTTTACTTGTTGAAAATAGGTGATTAACGGCAATTTTAAATCTCCCTCCCCCCTCCCCCATCAACAATCTCTTTATATTAAATAGGATTTAGAATAGTTGGGTTTAATATAGCACATCCCCAAGGTAGCCCTAAGCACTTTACAATGCTGAATTGGATATCAGTAGTGCAGTGACTGTGTAAGGCAAAGGCAGCAGTCATTATGCATTTGGCAGTAGCTCAATGTAATGATCCCCCTGCTGGTTATTAAAGGGGGTATGAATATCTGACATGGGAGGAAAACGTAGGAGGGAAACCATGTGTGGGATAAAAAAAAAATCCCAGTGGCTCTTCACTGTGGGAGGAGAGGAATGTCTCAAAGTTTGGTGTCAGTTTGGACTAAGCTAAATAAGAAGGAAGGCTGGCACTGAATCGGCTGTTTGATGTGGTGGGTGTTTAAGGTCTCCTGACCGTTAGCATTAAATTGCGCACAATACCACAGAAATAAAAGATTAATTTTACTGGTATCTGACAGAGGGGACAGGATTATTCCCCTATTGTCTTCATAAATAAAGTTCTATAGGAATTTGCCCCAGGAGAGTGAGAAGAGAGAGTTAGGAAAGTGTAGCCTGCAGAGCACAGGACCAGAAGCCTGGAACATCAGAGCTCTAATCCCAGCTCTGAAACCATCTCTCCCCCTTGTGCCTCCCCATCTGTCAAATACTTAGCAAATCACCTCACAGGGAGGGTGACACGGATTAGTCACTAAGATAAATTCACTCTGCGACTGCATTAGCTGCTGCCAATGCAAAGCCCAATACCAACTTCAAGCAATGGAAAATTCATTTGATGGTGAACTGAGATGGTGAAGGATACTCACAATCTTTCCTCTAAGAGCATTCTTGTCATGATCCAGAAGAGCTTCAAAGATGAGAGGTGCTGAGCCAATGAGGCAAAAGGCAAATTCATTTAGTGCATCCAAGATTAAGTTCTTACGGTCCTGTCACAATTCAATTGCCCTTTAGAGCCAATCCAAACCATTTCCTCCCAAATAAAAATACCAAATCCAATCACTGCCTACCTAGGAAAAATTCCCTACCTGATGGGTCACTGCAGTGCAGAATGGGAGACACACTGAAGGTCAAGCTACCACACAGAAATTGAGATATGAACAGCAAAGGTACTACAAATATTCATTTTCTCACTTGAACATCTGTACTACTCAGACCCTACCCATGAAAGCAAAATAATGAAATCTACCATGAATTTTGAATCAGGCAGAGCAATCATAAAAAACAATAATAATATTAAAAAGTAGTATTTTCATGTATTGATTGCTAATAGAAACTTCTGCTATATTGCAGCAACTTGTGTGGGGAAAAAAAGAACCACCACAACCAAATTCCACATTTAACTTCAGAGGAGTTGTACTGGCTAAAGGACCAGCTATGGCACAAAGCAGAAGCAGGGGAGCATATAGGAGCATGGTAAGCACATATGACACTGCTCATGAATACTCTTTGAACGTCAAACCACTGGCAGCTCAAAGACTTCAGCCAGACACTGTTCCTACATATCTAGCAACTTTCCATCTTTCCATGGATTTCTTTTGCATCAATTTGTGTTGCTATCCCTTGAATGCAAAAAGTGGTAGTTCCCAAAGGCACGTAGTGTATAGACTGAAGAATATGACTCTTCTTTTTCTTTTTTTTTTTTAAGCCCTGAACTGTACGGTTATCTACAGGTATAATGATAAAGAAGTATTTCAATTATAAAAAAAACGTATTTCAAAAAAAAAAATAATATAGTTGTGAAAAAAAAAAAAGTATCCTTTATGAGCACGGATGCAGAACAAATTTGGGGTCTCAAGTTGAAGAAAGAGTAATATCGATTATTTTTTTTCCACTTTCCAAACCAAAGCCAATTTGTAAGAATTCCAAGACCCCAAGTCTACACAGTTTTGGCTTTTAGGTAATAACACGCTTATATTACATAACGTTCATGTGTGACACCTAGTACATTTAAAAAACATACACTTTTTCTTCACACACACAAGTCATCTTGTCATCAAAACATCAAAACCCATTACATATACATATATAAAGGCATCTGAGACCAGTTTAGTCTCCTCTATGTAGAACCGAATTGCATCATTTCAGCTAAAATAAATGAAGTTAAGTGAATTCTCCTTCAGTGGATATTATGATTTTTTTCATCAGTAAGATTTTTCCATTAAAAATAAGTCTTTATATTAATACTCACATACCTTGTGCAAAATTATTTCTAATAAATAAGATAGAAAGATGTGAAAAAGAAAGCTTTATGTTCCATTGTTCAGTAACAAAAACTACCTAAATATAGCAGAGCTCAATATCAGTAACCAGATATTGACTCCACTGAACTAACTGACATAGAATCAACAGATGTGTTAGTCTCTTCTCTAGAATTTCTGATATACGGTTCAAAGACATACCTGTTTTTTAATAAGCACGTTTCCCTTTAGGTTATTTTTCCTATTCTAATATTTAATTACATGGGAAAGATTTATTAAAATATTTCAAATAAATTAAAGGGAGTTATTTCAAGACAACATTAATCTCTTCTACTGGTTAAATATACATTTTTTTTACTCCTATTTATAATAGATTCTAGCAATCACAAAGCACAATTTAATCTTAAAGTTTCTTCTCATCTATTGTTCTAGTAAGTAGATCACAGTGTCTGGCAAGACAGATGAAGAAACCAGATGGATTTCTTCCCAGATTTTCAGGCCATAGATGAGGAGTTCCACAACAGAGGAAATGTTGGCACCAAAAAGTCAAAGAAGAAAAATCTTCGTTCTAGCCAAATGATACCAACCCTGGCCTACTTCATTATCCAGCCAATCCAGTGATGGCAAACACTTAACTGTAACTTCAGTTCTTAAGACTATACCATCAAAGGAAGTATCAGATCGCAGAGGCATGAATGACCATAATAATGACATATAAAACAACTCGATAAGCAAATATTCACCTTTAGACAACTAATAGGAGATAGAATACATTCCAATACATGTAATGGACACTACTATTTCTAAATAAGATGAAGATTTAATTTAGAGGCTGGGAGAAAATTCTTCACTCAGAGGGTGGTGAGACAATGGAACAGGTTGCCCAGAGAGGTTGTGGATGCCCCACCCCAGGTGGTGTTCAAGACCAGGCTGTATGGGGCTTTTGGCAACCTGACAGTGGTTGGGGGATAGTAGTGGGAGGGGTCCCTGCCTATGGCAGAGGGGTTGGAATGAGGTGATCTTTAAGGTCCCTCCAATTTGAGCCATTCTATGATTCTATGAAGATGAAGCTCAGAGATCTAAGATATGTATCAGACACCAAATATCAGCTATCTGTAAACTAAAATTGGGGGGGAAAACCCAGCTAATTTTTAAATTACAAATTCAAATTTAGTTAGTTGCAAATGTAAACAACATGTTAAGATTAAACACAAGCTAAAATTAAGAGCCTGTTTCTCTACTGAGAAAACAAGAAAAAAACTGAACAAAAACAAACTGTAGAAAAACCAAACAAATCTGCATTAGTTTATCCTTTAATTAAGCTCTATTTACACATCAAGAAGTTTCTCTGAGATAAAAATAATTGTATCATTATAAAGAAGTTTATACACAATATGAAGAATTTTGAAGTGCTTTATGAACAGCAATTAGGTAGCTAATACAACTTACCTGGTAAGGCATAAAAAAAGATGTTCCATTTATTTTCCAGATCAGCAAACAGGCAGAAACAGAAATGACCCCTTCCCTTAGTTGCTATAAAACCTTAAGCAACTCCAAAGTCAATAAAGCTATACAGGATTTACAGAGATATAAAATAAGCAGAAGTTAGCATAAATGATTTGCTTAATCATTCAGAAATAATACAGAAACAGATTCTGACAATCAGAATAAGTTGTGATGCACCTAGCTCAAAAATTACTATACAACATACAGTTACAATTGCTTACCGTTATTAATTTGTTATGGTCCTTATAAAAGTTGTTTCCTGAACATAGCTTATTATATGTTAAGATAACCAAGACTCATAAAAACATTTTTTCTAAATGTATTGCAGATTTGTTGCATCAGGAACTTGTTCAATGAGCTCACTCTATAGAAACAGACAGTATATTAACACATTTTCTCCCAAGGTGAGAAAACAGATTAAGGTTATGACCAAAATGACAGGCCTGTGGCTTCCTTGAATACTTTAATAGAGTCAACAAATCAACAGTGGTCACTGATGACAACAGATGAGGGAAGACAATAGATGGAAGGAGGGGAATTAGTGATGCTGCTATAATGGTGTAATCAGAAACTTGAGCATAAAAATCTTTTTCACCTTCAACCTGTCTAAATAT
Organism: Oxyura jamaicensis; assembly: GCF_011077185.1. Classification (NCBI taxonomy): domain Eukaryota; kingdom Metazoa; phylum Chordata; class Aves; order Anseriformes; family Anatidae; genus Oxyura; species Oxyura jamaicensis. Next base: position 22,268,264 of record NC_048895.1, read on the forward strand.
GCTCTTTTGGCCTGTTTATATAAAGATATACAGCATATTCTACCATTGGGTGACATGTGGATTCACATCTCTACTCTGAAAGCGGATGTGGAACAGAAACATAACAGTTAATAGAAGATGCAGGAAGGGGATTTTGCATATCAAAGAGAGGAGGCACACAGGTACGTACTTTGGTATTTTCTTGCATAATTGCAAATCTTGCTGAAGCTGCAGTTACAAAGGCTTCCACACAGCTTTAATATTTTGTAAGTGAATTTTTGTAAGGAGGAAAGGTCAGTGATACGGACTTAAAGAACACAAAGTGGACAAATGGATGTTTGACGATAAATATGGAATGAAACTATTAGCATGAGTCCAAGTTTATCTTCAGTTATGATTCAAGCAGAGCAAATGACCAAAAAGCCACCATGCTGCCTTTCACATGTTATTAAAAATTTGGGTGTCTGTGTCCCCCTAAATTAGTGCATCAGAAATGGCATCAACTTTGTCACAATTTAACACTTCTCTTCGCTGAAGAAACTGCAGAATTCCTTCTCAAAGGCTTCTTTCCCACCTGCCTGTTCTGTCCCTCTGCTTTCTAATTTTCCTTAGAGCACTATTTACTGATTCTTCTTATTTTGCCTTATTCTATTCTTTTATTTATTTTTAGCTCCATACTCTCACATTTGACTTTTTTTTTTTTAAACCCATGTACAAAAAAACGCATGAGAGCATAGCCCATGCCCCAAGCACTAGCATTTTTCTAACATCCTAAAATTCCTCTATTCCTGCCCAAGCCAGGTAAGCTCCCTGTCAGCCACCTTAAGACTGCTTTGGAAGATAAAGAGGTGCAGTAGTTTCCATAGCTCAAGTTCTGTTGCTGATTTCATACCATACCAGCACATCCTGCTCCACAGTACCCACCAGCATCTGTGTACAGCCTGCTCGTACAGTTATATATTGTTTCTCTCTCCTTACAATATATGCCACATGTAGTCTAACCTAAATTTAAAGCCTTCGCTGAATGGACAATTCAAAAATGAGCACCACAAGCACTATTATACAATTGGTAGCATAAGTACATTTTGGCAGTGATGACATTATTGCTAGGGATGTTTGAGCAGATGTCTTACATACACCAAAATCCCTTGTGCTTCTTTTTTTATTCCTCCTATTAGAGGCACAGCTTACAACCAGAAGATAAAATGAGTTTAGTTTTAGTCTTTTGCTCTCTGCATTTTAATTTTTTATTTAGAATGAAAATTGAGACAACACAGAGGGAACTTTTCAGATCTAAAGCTTGGCAAGAGATAATAAATTTATGTAGCAAACCTGAGAACAAGAATGTGTCACAGGGAATTTGTCTCATACCTTGTTCTCAAACAGACAGAAAAAAAGATGCTAATAACCACGTTAATAGGGACAGGGAAAGTGGGGATAAAAATCAAAGTACAATAACCAGGAAGAAAAGCAAGCTCAGATAATCTATCTGCATAATGCTTGACAGACAAATGACACCTCCTACACCAGTAAATACTTACTGATGATTTTGCCAGCAAGCTTGATGCTGCTTCAGCTAGAATCATATGAAGTTTAACAAGGGAAAGTGCTGGATTCTGTACCTGAGATGAAGCAACCCTGGCTGTACATACAGACTGGGGGATTAGAGGCTGGAAAGCAGCCCCAAAGAAAGGAATCTGGGGGGTTGGTCAATGGCAAGCTGAATGTGAGTCAGCAGTGTGTCCAGGCAGCCAGAAGGGCGGACTGTGTCCTAGGTTACACCAAGCCTGACATTGCCAGCTAGCTGGTTGGGGGAAATGACTGTCCTGCTCGGTGCTGTGTGGCCTTACCTCAAGTATGGTTTGCAGGTTTGGGCACCACAATACTAAAGAGACATAAAACTATTAGAGAGTGGCCAAAGGAGAGCAACCAAGACGTTGAAAAGTCTAGAGTGGAAGATATGTGAGGAGCAGCTGAGGTCCCTTGGTTTGTTCAGCCCAGGGCAGAGCAGGCTGAGGGGAGGCCTCATGGCGGCCTGCAGCTCCCTCATGAGGGGAGCGGAGGGGCAGGCGCTGAGCTCTGCTCTCTGGGGACAGCGACAGGACCCGAGGGAACGGCATGGAGCTGGGACAGGGGAGGGTCAGGCTGGGTGCTAGGGAAAGGTTCTGCACCCAGAGGGTGGTCGGGCACTGGGACAGGCTCCCCAGGGCAGTGGTCACAGCACTGAGCCTGCTGGAGGTCAAGAAGCATGTGCACAATACTCAGACATTGACTCTTTTTTTGGGGTGGTCCTGTGTGAAGCCAGGAGTTGGACTTGATCATCTTTCTGGGTCCCTTCCAGCTAGAGATACTCTGTAGTCCTATGAATATGAACCCTGTCTTGATTTCAAATATATTTCTCTTTCTTTACTTAGTAAGTTGGGGAAATAAAGAGTACTACTTTGATTAGCCATTACAGTTACTTAAAATCTTCATGCTGTTTTTAGATTGTTTGACCATTATCTTACAGTGAAGGTTAAAAAAATGCACACAATAAAACTTATTTTACCAGCTCTTGTTAAATGACTTTATTCACACTTCTAAATTCTTGTGTTTCAAATCATATACCATGCAGCAAAATCCTATACCACATATTCAAATCCTACACCACACGGCACAAAATGCTATTTTTGCTATATTTATAGCTATTTAAGATATTAGAACTCTGCACATCTGAGCATCCAAACCTGCTACCCACCCCTCTGCATCTCAAGGCTTGGAAGCAACTGGATTGCAGGCTTGAAGGAAAAGGACATGATAGAGGCAAGCTGCAACCCTGACATCTACAACAGTTTCAAAGTGATGCTTTTCACACATCTTTGGTTCTCATGCCAAAGAGTATTTTACAGAGAGAAAAGAAAAAGAGCTTGAACCATTCATTGCAGCCAATGACTTCAGCAACACTATGGTCTGGACTTTATTATTATTTTTTAAAAAAGTAATAATGTTAGCATTCACAGTTAGGGGACATACCTTTATTTTCAGCCATCCTGTCATTTTTAAAAGAAACTGTGCCAGCATAATTCTAGGCTGAGATTTATTATTTAACAGTAGGACAAAAATCTAAAGTTAAGGCTGCCTTTTTGCCACAGCTTGCCAATAAAATAAATGACTATAAACATTTTATTTTATGGAGTATTTTTAGTTCATTCATATCAGAATTCAGGGATGCTGCACTCCTATTCATCCTGGAGAAAAGTAAACTCCAAAAATCTCCCTTTCATCACCTGTTTAAGCTCTATAGGAAAATCACCTACAGCCTTTAAAAACAGCAACTGAAGTTGGAGTGAGCAGAAATCATACAGGGATACGTGCAAGCTATTTGGCATTAAATCACTACATTTTCTTCAAGATCAGGATGCTGCTTTAAGAAGCCTGCACAGGGAAATGGTTTGAAATAATTCAGAAGTTGAATCCTTCCTTAGTATACCATAAATGAAGTTTCAACATACCTAAGCTCACCATAAGTGAGACCAACTAAATTTGTCAATTAAAACTATTGTAACAAGAGTTACAAGAAAAGACCTGGAAAGATGACTTTCTTTAAAAGGTTTATAGAGGATGATAGAGGATGCAAACACATCTATTTTTGAAGACACCATGCAGAATCTTGTTACAGAATCCAGAAGAACTTAACTTGCACTAATATAACAGGGTTTATAACACCTGTGTTGGATATATTTTCCTGCAGGCCAACAGACTAGTAGAATACCAGGAAAATATTTCAAAAGGAGAAACACTTTCTCATCTTTTTTCATCCTTTTTTTTTTTTTTTTTTTTTTTTTTTAAGTTTTATCCTCTATTTTTTTCCTATTTTTACTCCTGTTGTTATATTTTGACATATGCTTTTCCAGGAGTTTCTAATAAAAAATTCTTGATTAGATGGCTTTTGAAATTAAAACTGCCTGAATGGGAAAAAACCCACACCATTTTTAAAATACTGAAATTGACTCATCACAACATTCTGTCCAAAGATAACAAGTGGACTGACTAGTACTTCAGCTGTGAATTTATTTAAATGTAGACATACACATGCAGCATTAGGGAGGCAAAAACAGGATATGAAATAAACATAAGGCATCAACTGTAAGCTCACTGTCAAGAGTACACCAAGGCTTCTAACCACAGAGTTCAGCTGAAGGTAACTATCTGTCAAATGTAATCTGTGCAAGTGAATATACTTAAGCTGGTGCTATGAATCAACCAAAATTGCTTTGGTCTTATTGACATTCAATTGCAAGAAGTTGCAGCTCATCCAGTCCAATAGACAGTCTGACAACACCAAGAGTGCTCCAGTGACAGAAAGCTTTAAATATAGATGCAACTATCATCATAATATACATGGAACTAAACTTTATGATCCCTCGTACCATCTTCAGAAACTGGTCAGGCAGTCATCAGCTGGGTGCCATAAGACCACATGGTCATCCTCAATGATTGTTGCCAATTTCTGCAGTTAACAAATAACCATGAGGAAAAAAAAAAAAAAAAAAAAAAAAAAAAGATTGACTGACAGAAAAAGATCATTTGTTCTTTCATCACTGTCCCCTTAAATGTCTCTGAAATTCACTTTTTTTCATTATCACCTTTGTTCAGCTTTTAAAATAAAATGCCACATTCAGATTTGTTCAAACCCTTTGCTTTAGTTAAGGGCCAGATCTTCAGCTTCTATAAACTGTCTACAGCTTAAGCCATGCCATGCCATTTTACACCTGCCCAGACTCAGACCTTAAATACATTCCATTGCCTTACTTCCTCACATCTGTTCTTTGTGTCTTGAAACAAGATTTCTGATAATGTGTATATGTGGGAGAAGGATGTTGGAGAATAAAGCATCTTGCATACTAGGTCCTAAATTGAGCCCTACATCCTAGCTTTGCACAAAAAAAAAAAAAAAAAAATCATTTGCAACAAGTTCTCGTTTGTTTGACCCTTCTCTCTTAGAGAAGACCCTCCATTTCAGTGGTAGATGCTACAGCACAGCAGTGTTTTGTTTTGTTTAATTTTTATATAGACCCACTGACCACATGAGTTATTACAGGCATTCATTTGCTTGCCCTTTCCAGCCCTCATTGCCTCATTCCTTACCTCACTAGGGAATTGAAATCATCCCAGAGTTGCAAACAGAGAAGAAAATTGTGGAAAAGGAAATCTGTCAATTACCTAAAACTTGCAAGTGTATTTAAGGGTTGCAAAATGCAAATATCAGGACAGGGAGAAAGCAGAGTCTCGCCCCTACGTTCTGTGCACTCAGGACGGCTATGCTCACGCTCTGAGAAATCCAGGGTACAGAAAAACAGAGACCTGAAGAAACCACATCAGGGGACCATAGCGACTGAACTGTCATGAAACAGAAGGGCTGGAGAGGATAAAGGGACAGCAGAAGAAATGCTAAAGAACAGCAAAGGGGAAGGAAAAAGCATAGGGTCGGGAGGGGCAAGTTGTCTCTTTGCCTTTCCTCCTTTTGCCTCAGGCCCATATCGGCCTTTCCTTTTCTTGACTTAACTGGGATGAATTTTAATTGCAGCCTTTCTACGTGTTTTATATACTATGTACTCTCTACTTGTGTGGAGTGGATTTCCCATTCATCACAGGATTGCAGGCAAAAGTCCCAGGAGCATTTTGCTTTCCTTCAAAGTTAGCTTTGCTAAAATCAATAACTTTAGGGCTGCTTTCTCCACCTAGCACATACTCCCACCCACCTCATGACCATTTCAAATTTTGTGATTTTATGATCATTTGTTTCTTATCTCCACATACAGATTTATATTTGCAATCTTTCCATGATAACAGTGACAATATTCATATTGTATAGATTGTTTCAATAACTGCATAAAGGCAGAAACCTTAGGATAACAGTGGAAACATGCTCTCATTTGCAGTTTTAACACAGTCAATTCTAACAGATCTCTAGCAACCACTTTTCCTATTGTGTCCTCCTCAATACCCCATAATCATTCTTCATATCAAAGTCTTGGCTTTCTTGGGATCTATTTTATGCCTGAAAAACTATTTTTATTGTTCATGCTTTTTTCTCCTAATCTACTGCAAGTTTAGCACAACAGCCAAGAATCATAGCTACATCAAGTTGTCCTCACCTTGTATACAAACTACTGAACTTAGGAAAAAAGGGGGGAAGAGAGGGGGGTATCTAGCGTAGATTAAATATCATCCTTCAGCAATATTGTTACATCTCTTCCAGCTTTATATTAGCTCTTCCTTCACTAGAACTCTATATCTTGGCATTTTAAATCCCCCTTCATTTTCCTGGTTGTCTCTCTTATTCCAATAATATCTTTCTTATCCTTGAAAACATGTCACTCCAATTCAGCAGTCTTATTACATATGCTCCTAGCATTTGTATAAAAGCTATTTAGCTTTTCTCTTTGCCCTCTTTTACTTTTCTTTTTCACTATCTCCTACAATGTTAATCCCTTCTCAACGGGAAATGGTTTTCCTTCAATCCAAGTCTTTCTTTTTGTGCATAGATCCACTAGTTCAGCTTGAACTCCCTGAAGAACAACATATATTTAAAAAAAAAAAGGGGGGGGGGGGGGGGGGGGGGCGGGGGGAAGAAGGGGAAGGAAACGATGGAACCCTGGAGTGCTCCTGAAGCAATTAACTCTGCTCAAGAACAAGCCACATATTAATCCAAATCTGACTCCAAACAGTGAAATTGGAAGGTAAGTGGAAGGCAGACTGGTCTGGCAGTTTAGACTTCAGATATTTACTATAGATATTTCATTAAAAAAAAAAAAAGCTTTGAAATTGGAAAAATGCAAGTAAAAGCAAGCAGAAAGATAGAAAGTAAGAATTATGTATGTAATTTATTTTTTTGACAAGGGTAATTTTAGTATTGCGATACTAACTGCGTGATACAACCCACACTGTCAATTATCTGATCAACAAGGCCAAACACAAAGAAAGATCAATGTGAAAAGAGGCAGCTTTTGAAATAGTCTGCATTTTTAAAGAATTAGTATTTAAATAAGTAAATATTGTTTTAAACCATTGAATCAGAGATTACAAATCCTTCAGCCACACAGTATGCGTTCCAGTTATGGATTGGCAATTTTCATTTTATCTTTCATTGGTGAGTTCATCACCAGTATTTCAGTAGTACTAATATTAAAATGGTTAGCTACAGCTCTGCCACTTTCTACCCCATTCAGCGTTGTACCAATGAAAAACATTTCTTATTGCACGTGTCAGTAGAGCTCTATCAACCCATTAATGATGCCTCAGGACAAAATAAGTATATCTTGGCAGGAGAGTAGGAGAACCTGAGAGCTCAAGATTACACATACAGATTCTGCTAAAAACTAAAGTAATCAAAAAATAATTAATCTTTGTTCTTTTTACATGGAAAATTGTAACAAGTGACTCTTGTGCTGCAAATGAGTTCGAAACAATAAAATATAATAAAAGGATAGTAGTCATCATATCTGAAAATATACAGAGAACAATTGCTTTCTTGCTGCATAATGACTATTTTCCCCAAATCACAGAAAAATCAGATCTAAACTCAAGATCGCTATAGTAACATGAAGAGACAAGTATTAAGGATTCAACAAGCTGCTTTTTAGCAGCTAAAACAGTTACATAAAATAGACTTGCCAAAATTAATTGAAACAAAAGGCCTGAAAGTACATTTTAGATCATCTCATAACAATGCACATTTTCTCTCTGCCCCCTCCATTTAAAATACAGCACAACCACTGATTCTGAATTTTCCTGAACTACTTGTAATCATGTAAATTAGGGATGAGATGTAATGTCAAATGAAACATCCCTTCTGAATAAAGTCTCTGTGCTTCACTAGTCAAAGAATAAGCAGATACCTGCACAAATGAAGGGAGCTGTTACTAATGTACAGTGATTAACCCTGTATTACGCTATCAGCTGTAGATTAAATTCTGGTCTTTTGAATTGCCTAGATGTGAAGAATTTTGCAACACTTAGCACTGCTCAGTACTAGCACTTGTAAGTCATTCCCAAATGTAATGCAAGAATACATTGGTTCTACAACACTTGAACAGCTCTGCTGGGACTGGGAGGTTGAAATCCGTCTCCTTGTCTTTGTGATGATTTACATAAGAAGAAAGCAACTACTCTTGCCCTCTGAATGCCTCACCACAGAAGTTCTGTGTATCCAGTAAGGGGAATCATACAGTTTTTGCAAATAGAGTCTCATCTTTTCCTTCAAGGATTAGTTTTTCTTCATGGTCAACATAACTGTCTTTGACTCCATTTGTATTCCTTTCAACAACCTTATACCAACCCCTTCCCTCCTCTGTGTCTTGCTTTCTTCCTTCTATCACAACCTCCTTTAGAAAGTCATTCAACTACTCCTTTGCATTATAATTCTCCAACATTCTTTTCAATTTTAATTCACTCATTTTCAATTTCCCTGCTTTGTTTTAAAAAAGAAAAAACAACCAACATTAGCTGCTTTCCTCCAGAGTTACTAAGCAACTCAGCAGCAAAGCTTTGCAGTAGATACAAGCCATTAACTGAACACAAACCAAAACCAAAGGACTGTGTTTTGGTAGCTTATCCCTGGAAAAAGCTAAAGGAAAAGGTTTTTGCAACAGCTCCCTCAACCACATTTTATTGCAGATGGGTCAGGAGAGGATCAGGGAAGACTGCTCAGAAAATCCCAGTGGTTTCCTGTGTACCTAATTGCACCTTACACGCTTTGAGATTAAGCTCAGAAAGGCCAGGGAGATTACTGATCAACAGCAAAAATGAGGATGTCAATAAACACAATTTATGGAGAAGGATAAAAACTCTTCAAACACAAAAGTACTCTTGAAATTTAAGAAAAAGAGTAGTAATCCAGTTTACTGACCTGTTACATGTTATGGGAGATCAAAAAAGCAGCACAAACAGAAAATACTATACAGTTTTCAGTTAGCCCTGCAGAGATTGAAGAACAATGCGAAAAATTAAATTACAGACATGATACATGAACAGGTCTTGGAGCAATCTTTCTTCTGATAATCCAGAAAATCAGGCCAACACAGGAATAACTATTTGCCGGGGGGGGGGGTGATGGCAGACCATGGGACATAGATACATACTGTATACTGGAAAATGCAACATGGTATTTCTGGAAGGAAATCTCAAGCTACAACTTTGAGCATCTTGAATGAGTTAGGATGTATGTGGATAAGCAAGGCCTGACCAATATTATACTCTGGTTTTCCAGAAAGGTTTCAAATAGGTAAAGATTAAACAACCACACTTTGCAAAGACAGAAGTTTAGGTAACTCCAAACACCTCTGCAACTTAACATTTTGTACAATCTTGAAAACGGGTGAGGTGAAAAAGGTAGTTAACACATCCAGGCAGTAAAAGTCAAGCTTGCTTCAAATTTACAACAGGATCTCAAAACATTTAAGGAACAAGCAATAAAAGAGCAAACTAAAAGTGTTGATAACCACAAAGTAATTGACATGAGAAAATTATTCTTAACTATGTAAACATAACATTAAATTCTGAGCTTCTACTGCTCAGAAAAGAAAAGGTGTTCTTAGAGTTACCATAGAAAGTAAACCACTAATGAACAAAATACTCAATGGCAGCCAAAGAGAGAAAGGAATGAGGAACAAATCCACAAAGCTTCATAGTACAACTACAGAAATTTATGGTACAAAGTGTCTAGAACAACAAGGGAGTTCTGACCCTTTCATCCCCAAAACTGCTATAGCACAATGCACAATTTCAGAAGAGATCAGTGAGGATGACCGAACTGCAGAATGACTTTAGTAAAAGGACAAATCAAATTAGGAATCCAAATTAAAACTAACTGTGACAACCTGTGATTGAGTTCTAGAGCCAGAATCTCAAGCAGTATGAGAACGATAAATAGAAAGTAACCCACAAAAGAAATTATCCAAAAGAATTTAGCAAACAGCCAGTTTAAAATACAGAACAGCTTCACACGGGCATAATTACATATAAAGAACACACTTCCACAGGGTAACAGAGACACCAAAAATGTAAGCTATAAAAGAATGAGACTACCAAACTATATGCAGGTCAATCAGTGGCTATTCAACTCAGCCTAACTTAAGACACTTCAAAGCCATGGGCTGTTGGAGAAGAGGTCAGGGATGTATATGAAGAAAGCTGTTTCGGGACATCTGCTCTTTCACTTGCAAAGATAGAATATCTAGATAGACTGTCAAACCAACACAGCAGTTCTTATACAATGCAAAAATTATGGTATTATTGAGCTGAGGTATTGGGATGAGATACATGGACAGGAGTGTTTTCCTTATCATCCACCCCAGCTGTTCAGCATCAGGAAATAATCTTTGCTTCCATGAGCAAATTATGCATGCAGAGACTGACCTGATTTTTTTTTCCTGTGAACTGCATTTTTTCTGTAACATGTATGGATTTTGCATTGTACAGAACATACACATGTAATTTATGTCACCTTCCGCCTGCTGCATGCAAGAAATGCATGTGAAAGTGTTCACACAAATAATGGAGGTTGCATAAGGGACATTCTGAAAGTTTCATCTTTCACTTTTTCAGACTTTTGACTTTTGTCTTTAAGCTAGAAAACACCGAACCAGACCTAGTAATTACTTTTTAATACTTTACTTATTTGTTTAAATAACCAGGAAAAGAAATTGCTCTATTTGGCCACACTCGTGAAGTTTTTAAGACTTATCAAAAAAGTTTCAAGTTTCTTGTGAAAATTTCTACTTAGCAACTGGCATAGCGTGAAGAGGGACAGTGGTTCAATATATGTGATCCATCTTTACCAGCAAACCAATTCAAGCCAGTTGTCGGTTTTTTGCTCTCACACTGTGCACACTGAGAACTACCTACAGGAGGACCTTCCATCTGCATTGCAAATGTTCTGCGCTAAATGGTGATATTCCAGTGTACAACTTCAAGCTTGGTCTCCTCAGAAAGGAATCAAATTCAAGCATATCAGAAGTGTTCTTCTGGGTATAACACAAGACTCCAAATACAGACAGAAGACAAACCTGCATAAAAATGTACTCTTCCTGTACACAAAATGGATAACGTAGATATACCCTGTGTTATCTCCATGTTTTATACCAACAGCCAAATCAAGTACACATGGCTACTTCAAGTCTCCCAGTTTGCTCCCTATACAACCCAAGGGCACATAAAGTACAAACAGAAGAGCAGTTGTAAAGCTGCAGAAGAGTACCTGAACTTCGGAATACACTTAAACACATTTATGTATAGTGCTTATAAGAGATGAATTCAGAATTAACAGCTTTCTAGGTCACTTTTTTTTTTTTGGATTATGAAGGGCAGGTCCTGCTTGATGAACCTGATCTCCTTCTATGACAAGGTGACACGCTTAGTGGATGAGGGAAAGGCTGTGGATGTGGTCTACCTTGACTTCAGTAAGGCATTTGACACCGTTCCCCACAGCATTCTCCTCAGGAAACTGGCTGCTCATGGCTTGGACTGGCGTACGCTTCGTTGGGTTAAGAGCTGGCTGGATGGCCGGGCCCAGAGAGTTGTGGTGAATGGAGTCAAATCCAGTTGGAGGCCCGTCACTAGTGGAGTCCCCCAGGGCTCAGTACTGGGACCAGTCCTCTTTAACATCTTCATCGATGATCTGGACGAGGGGATCGAGTGCACCCTCAGCAAGTTTGCAGATGACACCAAGTTAGGTGCGTGTGTCGATCTGCTCGAGGGTAGGAAGGCTCTGCAGGAAGATCTGGATAGGCTGGACCGATGGGCCGAGGCCAACGACATGAAGTTCAACAAGGCCAAGTGCCGGGTCCTGCACCTGGGGCACAACAACCCCAAACAGCGCTACAGGCTGGGAGATGAGTGGTTGGAAAGCTGCCTGTCAGAGAAGGACCTGGGAGTATTGGTTGACAGTCGGCTGAATATGAGCCAGCAGTGTGCTCAGGTGGCCAAGAAGGCCAACAGCATCCTGGCTTGCATAAGAAACAGTGTGGCCAGCAGGTCCAGGGAAGTGATTGCTCCCCTGTACTCGGCTCTGGTGAGGCCGCACCTCGAGTACTGTGTTCAGTTTTGGGCCCCTCGCTACAAGAAGGACATGGAGGTGCTCGAGCGAGTCCAGAGAAGGGCTACAAAACTGGTGAAGGGTCTGGAGAACAAGTCTTACGAGGAGCGGCTGAGGGAGCTGGGACTGTTTAGCCTGGAGAAGAGGAGGCTCAGGGGTGACCTTATTGCACTCTACAGGTACCTCAAGGGAGGCTGTAGCGAGGTGGGGGTTGGTCTATTCTCCCACGTGCCTGGTGACAGGACGAGGGAGAATGGGCTAAAGTTGCACTAGGGGAGGTATAGGTTGGATATTAGGAAGAACTTCTTTACTGAACGGGTTGTTAGGCACTGGAATAGGCTGCCCAGGGAAGCGGTCGAGTCACCATCCCTGGAGGTCTTTAAAAGACATTTAGATGTAGAACATAGGGATATGGTTTAGTGGAAGATTTGTTAGCGTTAGGTCGGAGGTTGGACTCGGTGATCTCGGAGGTCTCTTCCAACCTAGGCTATTCTGTGATTCTGTAATATGTTTCTCTCACTAGTGCTCTAGATTTCTAGCAATCTGAAAACAGTTGATTCCAACAATCATAATTTAATTGATAGGATGTTGTTAAGCACACATCTATTTCTCTCAGTTCTTTTAATACTAGCTATACAATTTCTATTATTTTCAGTATTGAGTTTGAACACTTGAAGAACATATTTTTATTTTTTAACCTTTCAAAACATTCTCCTCTAAGAAGCATGCAAGCTACTTCCACATGGTATGGCATACCTTTTAGATTCTTATGCTGCCACCAAGGTTTCATCTGCAACAAAATGCCAAAATAAGTTAGCAACTGCAGGATGTTTAAACATTTGACAGTAGAGGAAAAAAGAATGCAAATCATTCTTAATGTAGTGTTTGTTATTAAAAATACAATTTAATTGGCTGCCACATTATTATTTTTCTTTTTATAAGGAAACAAAGTGCTTGTAAAACAAATTGAAACTTGATGGAATTCAAATCTCATCTTGAACTCTCCAGACAAATCATGCATAGCTTCTGCAAACCAGTCTGTACTACCAACTCCAAGCACTGGTCATACAAAGGCTTGATTCCATTCTATGTATGATATATAATCTGTGCAAACTTCACTGCTTTTGCAACTGAAATATTATTTGTGATTTCCAGAACAGTAGTCAAGACAGCACTGATAAAACATCTATTTTTGCCGTTTCTTGAAATTAAAATCCTGGCTTATATTAAGTTCCTTGTCTTGCATTCCCAGGCAGATTTTAGACTGTAAATCTAAATCTGCAGATACGCAGGAACTTCACTGAATTCATATTCAGGCAAGAAAGGATGTGGACACTTTAACATACAATATAAATGGAGAGGAAACAGAGGCACCTGGGAAATATCTGTTCCCTAAGAAGCTGAAGTTATAACAAAGAGCTTTCAACTCAACACAAACAGTCTACATCCTAGTACCTATGACCCAAGAGAAGAGGCAAGCTCCACAGTAGGACTCATGGAGGCAGCACAGCAAGTTACTTGTATCAATGAACCCTGAGGCTGGAAGTTCAGCAGCAGTTCTGAATAGGCTGCAACTGCAGGAGATTAAATGACAAACGAGTTGCCAAGAGAGCTGCACTTGTTATTTCTATGAACAGTTCCCTAATCAGATGACCAAATACATTACAGACTAATATTTTTTATTTCTGTTGTCTGTTGGGAGCATAACACCAACTATACATAGAAATATTTTCAACACAAAACTGTAATTAGCAGACAAAAAGCCCTAATATGTAGAATCGATGCAAACTCTCCCCTTCCATTTTTTGGACTGACAAACTGTTCCTAATGCATAGTAAGGGATGACTCCAAGTGGGAGATCAAAGTGGTCTGTTAAATTAAAATGCTTCCTTGCTTTCCTACAATCTTACTAAATATGGGGAATATCCCATTTAAAACACCTCATATTTAGTAATATATACACAAAGCATGCAGAGAGTAAATGTTTTCCTCCTTGCTTTTAAGTCTCAGGTTCTTTGCTTTTAACATAAATTTTAAAAAGTATTCAAAAACTTGTGTAGAAAATAAAAGGATTTCACAAATTGGAAAGGACAAGTTTTCTCTTGATAGTCAAACAGTTATGATGTAAAGCGGTCTCATTAAATCATAAGTACTTTAACCTTTTCTTTAAAGAAGTGGAAGATTTAAAGATTTATAAAGAAATTTTGCCTAAACTAGGAAATGACTCATATTTGACATGTATTGAAATGATAATGCTGATTTCAGTAGGCACTCTAAGAGCCTTTTGCTCCCAGGAGAGTAATTCAGTCATGGTTACCTCTCTGCATTTAGATTTTAAACTTACTTTCTAAAGCTTTTAATGTGCTATAGTCTGCCAAAACATGGCAGAGTTACATAGATATGATCAGGCAAAATAAAGGCTAGTAAAAAGATTATTTTTATAATTGCAGACACTAAATATGAAACAAATACATCAATCTGACATGTTCTCAGAGAATCTCCTGTTTCAGCAACTTTGGATGTATCTGAAAATTCATGTTTAAATTCCACTCTTCTTAGCTACTTAAATAAATTCTGAAGTATCAAAGGGAAAGTGAGAGACCCTTAACAGTGAATCTGAAGAAAAAATACATAATGGAGCTGCTGTTACTAAGCGGCACAGATCTGACACTGTTATCACTATGCACAGATAATGAGGTACACAACTAGCCTTAATCACACACTGCTAAGCTTTATTTTTTAATTCTTTAAAAGTTCATTTTTTAAGACATCAGTTTTCCTGATGCTTTTCTTCAGTGTTTATTGGATTAATTTAATGCTATATATTCTTTACTCTACCGTGTACCATCAAACAGATTTTGATAATACATACCTAAAAAGTAGGGTGACAAATGTAATTAAATCAAAATCAAACACAGGACACAAACTTTCAGAAGTCTCAAGGATTTGATCCTCAATCAACTAGAGAAGTGCCAGCAATTTCAAGGAAACAAGATCCACAGTTTAAGGACCTGTTATATATTGCAAAACCAAAAGATAAGCTCCTTTACAAACCATAAGCAGTGGAAAATAAAGGCAGGTGTCATTACAGAAAAATAAATCCTATTAATTGGAGAGCATAAATAGTGGTCAAAATTCACTTTTGTTGCAAATCCACTTCAACTTACTTCAGCACAAATACTCAAGGATGACTTTCCTCAAATTTTTATGGGGTAGGTGTAAAGAGCAAACAAATGGATAGCCAATAGCTCTGTCAGCAACATACTACATATTAAGAAGACTGCATAAACTATTTAGAAGTATGAAGTTACTCTCAGACCGATGTCGTCTAGTCTCAAGTAGTTTTTTCCACAATACATTCGAAGACTATTAGTGCCTCACGCCCAACATACTGCTGGCAGCAGTTGTTACAGTAATTTAGCAGGAAAAGGGAAAAAAAAAATCTCCAGTCCACCTACATAACAAGGCAGGAAACAAATTCACATCTTCTCCTGTTGGACACACTGTATCACATTATGCAGTTTATGACAGTTACTGAGTTTAAAAAATAAATAACTGTTTTTTTTCCCTATCTATTCTGAAGCCTTTCAGAAACAGTCTGCTGCAATAAAACAGACTCAATTTCCAGCTTAAATGGTTCCTTTTTCTGCCTGGTGTTTACTTGCCAACAGATTTAGAGAAGAGAATTGTATGCCCTCCTACACTTCCCTATCGCTAAAAAAAAAAAAAAAAAAAAAAAACACTCCCAAATGAAGGTTCTCCAAGTCATCTTCTGCAAGGCCTGCACAGAGCCTTTCACTGTCATCATGTCTAGTATCTTCTCTGAATTACATTCCCTAAATATGAAGGCCTGAAACTGCACACAACATTTGCGTGGAACCTCAGAGATTGGGGCAGCAGCAGTGACGCTTTTCCCCTCACAACTGGAAGTCTCTCCAGATGCATTGCCCCAAGACAAGCTTTTTTTTTAAGGGCCACATCAGGCCAGTAATCCATCATCACCACGTGGGACCATTACTTCAGCCACTTCTAATATTTAACTACTTAGCAAAAGATTGAGTAGTTTCAAATATGTTACTTTGCATCTTAAAATACCAAATTTTATTTCGTGCCTGTTACCCCAACCCTTTCTGTCATTCTATTTTTCTTATGTGACATCTTGCTGTTTGTCTTTCTGATGATGCCTCTCCACATGATGTTACCACCTTGAATCAGTACACTCAGTATTTCTGCAAAGATCATTAATGAAAATGTAATACAAGGCTGATCCAAATAATGGTTTTCAAAGAATTCAACTGTAATTTTTTTCCAGAGATTACACCTTCCTTTGAGCAGTATCTATTGCTACCTGTCTCCACAAACATTTCTTTTGACCCTACAGCTTCTCATGAGGTGTCACATCGATGCTATACTGAACTCCAGATAGAAGGAAATCTAACTTTGCCTGAAAATCAGTCTTCTCATTAAAAAGAGCTAAGAGGTTAGACAGTGATGAGTTATCTTCAGTAAATCCATGTTGCATTTTATCCCATTTACCTCCACATCTTTATTCGTTCAAAAAAAAAAATCTCAAAATCTTCATGTGCCACTGTGCCAAGACAAATAGCTTTGTGTTGCCAAGATCCTTCTTCTCTTCCTGTTAGTATTAGTTCTGGCTGCAATAGAGACAATGTCCTTCCTAGAAGCCCTTACAGTGCCATGCTCTGGATCTGTGGCTGAAACAGTGTTAATAGCACACTCAAATTTTGGGTAGCACTTGAACAGTGTCAAGCCTCTCTCTTTTCCCACTCTGCTCCCCACCCCCTCCCCCCCACACACACTTCCACCCCAGCAAGTTAGC
Organism: Oxyura jamaicensis; assembly: GCF_011077185.1. Classification (NCBI taxonomy): domain Eukaryota; kingdom Metazoa; phylum Chordata; class Aves; order Anseriformes; family Anatidae; genus Oxyura; species Oxyura jamaicensis. The sequence goes on from NC_048895.1 coordinate 22,285,159, forward strand.
GACAGTTCAGCAAGTCACTGGGAGAGGTCAGCTGTCCTGACTGTCCCAAACAGACCAAACAGCTATTCCACACCATATAACACCACACTTAACACTGGAGCAAGAGGAGGACTTCATGGAAATGGAGGTTTGCCTCCCACAGTGGCTGCTGCTGAGAGACCGGCTGGGCAACAGTGTGCTTGTGGGAGATGGTGAGTGACTGCTTTTGCCTCACTTGTTCCAGCCCCACTCCCCTTAACCTATTAAACTGCCTTTGTTTTAATCCATGAGTTTTCTCTCTTTTGCTATTCCTGTTCTCCCCAGTTCCGCTGCCAGAGTGCGAGGCTGTGTGGGTGCTTGGCTGCTGGCCTGCAGAAGTGCAGTGCACCATGATTCCCAATGTTAAGCATTTATCGCTTACGCAGCTCCACCTCTGACGTGGCAGATTAGCATAGAACTCTACAATTTATGCCCAAGTTATTTCAGAACTCTTAGACCACCTGATTGTATCAGCATGTACACAAGAAGCTTGCAGATTTGTATTTCTGCAATGATCTCTGTATGATCAGTTCTGTTTCCATGCTGTCATTTCTGTTACCCAGCTTGATTTGCTCACGACTGTAATCAATATCCCTACACAGAAGCAAAGTATTCAGCTTGGCAGCATTATTCAAACCATCCTTAATCTTAAGCATATCTTCACTGTACACAGGTCCTTCCTTCTTATACAAAAGACCTTAATAACCTTTTTTTTTTTTTTTTTTACCATTTAACAGTTGTTGCAAAGTCTGATTCAGCTCGACTTCCTTAGTTTTTATTTCTACATAGCTCGCTGCAAATTTCCTTCCCCACTCCCTTGTGCCCATAGACTCAGCAATCTCTAATTGCAAATTCACTCAGAAGCCTGAGTACTGTATTTCCATTTTTTCCCCCCTCTTAAGGGCAGATATTGCTCTTCATACCAGCATTTTTGTTTTGAAGAACCTTCAAGGCCTTTTCTCCATTCAATGCCTAGACTCCTCAGTTCAACTTGTTTTTATTAAAGTAGACCTATTTGTTTGCTCTTTTTGAAACACAAAAATTTAGTTGCAGAACCACTTCTTTTTATTCTATTTAAACTGAATACTCAACAGAACGTTATTTCTGAGACCAATATCTCTAATAATGCCCTCTTCACTTAACAAAGCTGGTATTCAGACTTTCTGCTTTGGTGACTCGATGATTCACACAGAATGCAAGAACCTGCATGTGGAGCCTTCTCTTGTTAGTGGAGCTTCAATTTCCCAGCCATAAACTGGAGAATAAGTCTCTGCAAAAACACAGTTCTTAGTAATAGTTCTCTCTAATAAATTACACATCTAAATCCAAACCTGAAGACTTAAAATCCTAGAGTACTTCAGTAGAATTCATTTGCTAGCCTTCTTCTCCCCTAGAATTATTTTATTCCAAAGAAATTCCTTTTAGTCTATGTGGCCCTTTCTTCTTTCCTTCCCTCTTATCATTTAATTACTATTTGGTGTTATTCCACCATTTAGCTTTCATTTTTATCACTCCTGAATAGCTCATATGCTCCTACAACCAAATTCCAAAGATACATGCCATCCTACCACATTTCTGCTCTGAGTTCAGTTTCACATCTCCCACAGAACTTCAGGCTCCTCTGTCACAGTGTCTGTCACTTAACTTTTATGTACAAATACTTTAGTTTTTCCTACTAACCACATGGACTCCACTGTTTTCAGATTCCCAACTCCTACTGACTGCTTGGCTTTGTGGACCTTAGCCCTGATTTGCTTTCGTATATGCATCCTGTGCATCCAAAGATGGACAAAGACACTAGCTCCTCAGCAGGGGGCCTCTCTTGGGCCACTACATCACACACACATGCACACACTCTCTTTTCACCCCACCCCCACCCCCCCCAAAAAAAAAACTCACCCAATCTGCCATGAACACTTATCAAGACCAAATCCCCCAGTCTCCTCTAGCTGTTATTCCGGTCACCAACTTGACATGCAAAGTGCCTTAATCCTCAATCCCCTGGTTGCAGCCCTGTCCAGAGGCAGCAAGGACACTCACTCTCCACCAGCCAGCCTCCCCCTCTGTCCAGCACCCACCCACCATCACAAACAAGACATATCAATTGCCTGTAGGCCAGCCAATAAATATTGCTTTTTTCCTCAGGATCAGTCCCATTATACAGCCCTATTTACTGACTGTATTATTTAGTGCTAGCATTCACTAAAAAAAAAATTGTCCTGAATCAGACTTAACCCAAATTAGACATATCTGTAACTGGTCCGCAGTCGCTGAGCAACAAGGTGTCATACCATAAAGCCTCTTTTCCTCCTGTCTCCCCAAGACACACAGAGCAACCAAACCAGACTCTAGTAGAAAGGAAAGCTGTCTATCTTGTCAAATAAATAATACTATGCATGCTTTTGAATAAAACTTTGCAATACTCTGTGAAGAACATCTTGTCAGGCTTATATCCAGTACAATTTATGAGCCATCTATTTTGACCCACATTTGTCGCATGCGTTTCCTACAAAGACACATCACCACAGAATTAAGAGAAAACCTACACTGATAAAAAGTTTTGTAGTCTCAGGAAACATAAGGAGCAGATATGCTCTCTCTACTAGAAAAGTATATTGAAGGCCAGGGATATTAATTGTAGGACTTAATGCTTTTAAGTTGAACTCTTGCGAAACCCAGTTCTGACAGTCAATATGGTAGATGCCTACAACTCTGACATAAAGGTAAAACATTTTTATAATATACAAGAGAGATATACATATATGTCTTCAATTACCAATGGTACCTGAACTACATTACCTAAAAATTTTAAGAGTACATATTTCCATCCCACCTCATCCCTCTTTCCCACAGATTTGCTAGCTTCTAGGCGTCCTACCACACCAGATATGGCAATGCTGCTATTTACTCATTTTTTATTACACTTTTTCTACACATAGAAATTTCATTACTTGCATGAAAATATCCATTCCACATTTTCAGCTGTCTTATCAGGAACAGTACTCAGTTGTCCCACAAAACATTCACAAACATTTTCTTTTAGACCAAAAATCATATCAAGCAAGTTGTCAAACAAGTCTGAACAGTTTTTTTTTAAACATCAAGACACATCATCCAACTCTGGTAAAATCTCCAACAAAAAGAACAAAGTCCTCTGACATGCAAATTCTACAAAGCGCCTAAAAAAGTTGCTGAATCTACATTTCATTTGGTTAAATCTACTAACTTGTGACTAGACATCACAGCCTCATGTATAGCACTTCAGAACCCACAATTTCCTTTTTGTTTCTGTAGGAGGTTATATAGCAACTACACTGTTGACACCATACCTACCTTAAAACCAGCATGTCTGGAGGAAAACTCCAGACCTTTCTAATTTACTAGCCACTGAGATCAGTCCTACTGCTTGACTTTGGTAGAAAATACAGGCTATGCCTACATCAGTGACACACAACTCAGACCACTAATCCTTTGCAAGCATTAGAGTCGGTTTTATCTCAACAAGAGAAGTGGAAGTCTACACAGACTGATTTACTTGGAAAAGCCAGTAGTAGTAGTAAAGTCACCTATGATTGCACTCTGCCACTGCTCCCTCTGCTGCGTTTACCCAAGCCCAAGGTAGCTCACCTACAGCACACACAAGGGTCTACTCCACACCACAGAGCCCACACCCTCTGCGTAGTCGTCACCTGGAGAGAAGCTTGGTTTAGTCAGAGAAGTCAAAAAATCATACCTGTGCTAAGATCAGGCAGTATGCACTTTCAGGTGTAAACTCCAAGCTGTCCCACTGCACTTAGCTAAAATTACTAATTCCTGTAAAACCACACAGTGCTTTATGTTCAGAAGGCTTTTTCATCAGCTTATGGACAAGGCTTCAGTCTGCAAACGTCTGGGAACTCATCATCAAATACTATTCTCATCTGAAGGCATAGCCACTTCTGTATGACTGTTACTTTTGCATATTTTTGTACTGTTCCTCTCATTTTCCATTTATTTCTCTATTTATACAAAAATACTTCTGGACAGTTGGTAAGAGTTTAAAAAAAAAATAAAGCTTTGCCTAAAGTTTAACAGCCATACCTAATGCTAAAGGGATCATGCTGCAGCCACTATTATCTTTAATGGGAAGTTAAATCCAACACCACCGTAAATCATGAAACATAAGGTTCTACACTGAGCTCAGAAACCTGGAAAAGGTATTAAGTCTGTAGTCCCTGTAAGGGTTTAGAAGCCTCTTTACTCCTCTATGCATTGAACAACATTCCCCAAAGAAACAAAGGACTAAATTCTATGGAATGCTTGAGGGTTCTTTGTAATGAAATTTAAAATGCCTGTGTGTATTTAAATCCAGCCCTTTCACTCTGCTATCTCAGGCTTTAGCAGTTTCTAAGACTAGTACAAAACGTGGCTGACAGCAACAGCAGTAATATAGCACCCTTGGAGTGTTTGAAGTGCAAAGTTCATTAGTTCTACTTTAAGGTCACTCTTTTAATCCAACAGCCAAAATCTTATTCGCACTACCATGCTATTATCCTGGAAAAAAGAAAACTGCAAAAAAAAAATCAAGACGTCAGCTTAGATACTCCTTACAAGTGACAAGATCAGCACTAAAAATCCAAATCACAGTCAATACCTTTTAGCAAGTTTCAAGAAAGCAGGGGAACTATTCTTGATTGTGCTGTAAACCAAATGAAATTTAATAGGCCAGATAAAGGAAATGCAGGAAGGAGAAGATAAACATTTCAATAACTGATAATTGTGTTTTTTAATTATTAGTTGAACTTGGCTTACAAACAGAATTTACTAGAGTGTCTGTTGGGAATTGCAAGGCATGCAAATAACAATGCATTTTAATTTCTTTTGTATTTTTTTGCTGATTTTTGTACATTGCTAAAATTTTAAACTCAATTTTACTTTATCCTCAGTAGGTGTTTGTACACTTATTAAAAATATTATGTCAACAGAAGACATTTAGAACATGAGGATCCAATTTTAACAATTCTGAATTTATTTTTAAAATAAGAGGTAATAGCTTCATAACTAACTAGCTTAATTGATCCTGAAGAAACCCTTACACATGGTTACTTATACGCATTGTAAGAAGCTTTAAGAATTAAATGGGACACACCTCTGTCAGATAAATACATTAGCACGTATAGATGAGGATGACATTACATTGTACTTTTAGGGAATAATCTCAGAGACCCAAGACTTATTGCTAACATTAGAATAAGTAGTTTTCTTCACGCCAAATACTTGTGTTGTTAAGGGTTGGAATTTTCACTTATCTGTCCAGCAGAATGCAGACAGCATTGCTTTCCAGTTCTAAATTAGGAATCACCTCAAGATGTGCTCCAAAATTAAGATCTTTACCTCCAGACTCAAGAGTTCTCAGTTACATTCCCCCAACTTACCCCTTCTTGAAGATATTTATACAGTTACGCTATTCTCACACAAATGTTGTATTTCAACAAACATTAAAAGGTTTTTACTTTTACTCACCTGCACACTAAGATGAATCCATTTCTTCACAAGAATTCTCCCCAGTGTCATTACTTTTATTGGTGGCTGCAAACCATTTACTGTGCGATAATAAAACATTGTTTCTTTCTCAGAGATTGTGAGTTTGAACACAGTCTGCCCATCAATAGCCTTTTCTATCACACACCTTTGGAAATAACGAAGAAAAACAACATAAGGTCAGAGGCACACATACACATTCTTGCCAAGGTGCTATCCTGTAAAGTGATGCTAACCAGAATGCATTAAAATAAACGTTAAAAATACAGCTCTCGAGAAGATGCTCAGTGACAGCAAAAGTCACAAGATGTACTAAGTGTAAAAAAACTTTAACAAACGTATTTTCTGTCTGAATCTGCAACGTGCATATTTTTAATTTATAGTGCATTCAACCCCAGTTCCATTGGAGGTGAATGGGGGCCACTTCACCTCCTCTCTTCAGGGTGTCATGACAGAAAACACAGTGGCTGGCCAGCACTGTGCTGTTCTCCACTGCACTTTTCTTAAAAAGCTCCATAACACTGCATCCTGTTGAAGCACTTACACTTTTCTTAGTCTAACAAGGCAAACATAATACAACCACAAAAAGGACTATGACTGACATGTTTTGGAAAGAAGTCCCTTATTTTTCTACCAAATCTGTTCAGGTAAGGCAGCAACAACAGAAGCTTCCCCTGTACTTCCCCTCTGACACAGCCTCTCTCTAACCCAATAGAACCAGAGCAACGCCAGACAGCTATCTGGCCACTTGCTAGTTCCCCCCATGGAGATTTTACATCAATATAAAATATAAAGTCAAAGAATACCATCTATAGCAACCCATGTTAAATATCTAGCTATTCAAATACAATTAGTTTTGCCAAATTGATCACCATGATGCCATCGGTCCTGAGAAAGCATATAGATTATATATGCTTCTGAAACAGCAATGTATTTCATTTATTAATCCAATCATTACTACAACAAAAATGATAAACTTTTGCATTCCTTTTTCAGCTGCTTGAGAAATACAGTCCCCAACTTACCCATGAAAAGCCAAATATGCTAAGATACTCTAGATTAAATTAGTGCATAAAGTCACAAGAGAAGCATATAAAATCTGTATGAGACCAGGGTTTACTTAAGACATATTTCAGAGGGGAAAAAAAGAAAAAAAAAAAAAAAAAAAAAAAAAAAAACACATCTATTGATAGGAGACTTCACCTTTCTTCAGTCTTCATTGCTGTGCATTTTAAAAAAGTATCAAAAATGCCATTCTTTAATACTGCCATTATTCACTAATTCACATTTAAACCCAAGAGAAAGACTAATTAATTTTAAATGTTAACATTTTAGTCTACTGCAATGTTTTTGGTAAAAAACAACTTGCAAAACGCAGATGCCTATTATGTAAACCTTACTAAAAACATGTTTCTTAATATTGTGTTGATTGGTCTTTTCAATATTTTGTTTGCCTGTAAACACACTAGTTTTGCTAGATAATAAATGTGAGGAAAGGCTCAGCTACGTAGCAAAATATTTAGGAACTGGATTTACCCAGTTCCTGGATAAACAATAATTGGATAATCCAGTTATTTTGTTTATTTTAGTTATCTAAAGCAAACACCCCCACATTGTTTTTATCCCCAACGGTGTCATGACTTTAAGAAGGCAAGTGACCTTGATGTACACCACTTTGAAAACTGGAAAGAACAAATGTGGATTATGATTCACTACAGAAAGAGAAAAATCAAGAGGCAGAAAACAGAGGAGGAGGGGGAAAAAAAAACAGCAGTAACGTCGGTTATACAGGCATAAGCATTACTTCTGACTAGTAGCACTGTTTTCCATTCCAGTCATGATTACAGAGAGAGCCCACTGTTCTTTGTGAAGTTTCCAGCTTCTGCGAACCTGCAGTCCCACAGAGCCAACACCTGACTATGTAGTTCTTGATGGTGGGGTTGGAGGAAGAACAACCACACCACAGAAATCTGCTTGGGCAGCTTTCAACAGGAAAAATATCATATAGAATATTTCAGGGAGAATCTAACAGGGAGACACGACTGATTCCCACACATTAACTGGAGCAAATGGGAACATCTGCACTGGTTCAAAATGGGACATACCATATCTGAAGGCAGCATCCCCCTTCAGTTACTAATGTAAAACATCTGAATTGATATACAATAATGGATACAATTGTAGTCTTTTACATAAATAAAATTTAAACAAACAAACATCTACTGCCCACTTCCCAGTCAGGCCATTCCACCAGGCCCTGCAGAAGGTCCCAGCTCCTTTCTCTCCCACCTCTGTTACTTTCTGGTCATCTAAATTTCAGTTAGACTGGCTCATACTGAAATGACATAAGCTGCCTGTAACGACTACTCATACATGCTAAGCTTCTACTCATATCCTTATCCTATTTTATTTCCAAGGGTTATCATCATATACTATTTCCCATATTATGTTAAATTCCATGCATCGGCTTACTGCAAGCCTTTAGATTAACTGATGAGCACATGCAGTATGAGAGGAAGCATGGTAAAGAACACAGTTCAGCAAGAATAGGTTTGCTCACTTACTTCACATACTGCCTAAAGGGAAATAATTTTAAAGGCCAGAGATACAAATGTCAGTGTTTTCTCACTATTCTCTTGCTTTTCTTTAAGACCTCCAATATGTGGTAACTTAAAAGCATACCTACAAATGCCTATACATCTTTCTTGGAAAAACATTAGCACTCCAACATAAATGCATAATGCAACCTGACTTCTTTCTTTGTATGAAAATTTCTTTCCTAGCATCACGTAAGAAACCTTGGTATATAAAACTGAAGAAGAAAATCCTCAGTATCTTCAGTTAAACACACATATTTGCTCCCTGGATTGTCACAACCTTTAAAGGGCACTCAAACTTTCAATCCTCACATCAGTGTCTCTCACTTCAACCAGCCCAGTAACTTCTAGCAGAAACCCTTGCTGTTCTCTTACATGGGCACACACCTAGCAGATACTAGTCTTTACAAGGAGGCAATTGGGATATTATACATCAGAAATTTACATTCAGCACAAAAAAAGCACTTTATGGCATGTCCAAAAAACGTGGGTCTGCTGTACTTAATGTAAGAGTAGGTCATCAGTAAGCAACCTAGTTTGTTAAACTTTCAACTATTCCACAAGTAAAGTGCATATCATCTTGTCCACTGGAATAACTGTTGTCCAACTTCAATTTTCAGGACTGGATCCTATCATTGTCACTTCTACCTATAGAGTATTGGCAAACTCAAAAGGCAGAAGAATGAAGCAATCTATTACAAAAATTGAATAAAAACATTTAGCTTTTAAAGTGATCTATAAAACCCACTGAACAGGAATACGTACATTTTGTAGTTATTAACACAGCAGCAATAGAAGGGTAGTGTTTTACACAAGTCCACGGATAATCAGACATTGTGAGAGTCTGGTTTCTGCATAACACTTAATCGTTTGGAACTAAGCACATACATTTTGTTGTTTCAGCATCTATGCAAGAACAGCCTATTCCACTGAAAAAAAAAAGAGTTATCACAGATCTCACTCAACACATCACTGCAACATCTTGCTTGGAAATTAGTAGGATGTTTCTGCTTCAAACTAAGCGTATGCTTTGCTGAACAAGAACCTGATAGGCCTGCATATGTGTGTGCATGAACTTACGACATAAGACAACCCCAGGCACAGACTCTCTGATGTTCAAGGTTCAAACATTTAGAAAACAGTCTAAAAAAGATACTAGGCCAAAGCTCCAGAGACAGCTTTACACATACCTTCATCTGAGTTGCTTTAACTAAAGCTCAAGCTGAAGTCACTTTTGCCTTCCAGATCTCATTTATTTCCCCTCAATAACCACAATTACAGCAAACTATTCACACATTTCTATTGTTTCTGATGATTTTCACACCCTTAGACAGCTTGGCATTTCACAATAGCATGGAAAATAAGCATCAAAATGCTACATAGAGAACATCATTATTTTAATTCTAGGGTAAGTTAAGAGAATAAGTTCAAAAACATTTCTGATATATACTCTGAAATGTATTACAACTTGTGTGTTTCTGCATAACCATGGAAAGGCACAGGAGGCTCTGCATTTTATGCTAGATGGAACTTCTTTTGCAGGATCTGTAATGCAGTTTTCCAAAAATGCAAAGTTTTTCATTACAGTAAGGCCCAGTCAAGATGAAAAACCACTCCAACTGTCATATTTGCTAGAAATGTGACCTGTAGTCACATGAGAGGGAACACCTAGTGAAACTTCATTAACAAAAGATTCCACTACTCAAACTGCTAAAGTAGTAATATGATCGCTAATTCAGTCAAGATTGCCCAGATCTTCCAGAAAAAAAATATATATATATATCACGGTCAGTCATCTATAGCTCTAAAATATTCATTTGGAGAATGAACTTCATCTGGGGTTTTTCCTCATTTTTATGAAGTAAATTTGCACTGGGAGATTCCTAAATTTTTAGGTTATTTTTTTCCATCATGAAAGACACAACATCCCTGACATTTTTCTAGCAGCTTGTAGAACAACAAATGTGAACTAGAAATACAAATTTAGATTTTTAAGAAAAGCCATGTGTGTTATATGTGAATAGTTCCCACTGCAAAAAATGGCACTACCATCTGAGTCAATGCTACAGAAACCAAGCCTACTTATCCTGACATTTGCAAAGACTCCAACCTAAATACAGCTTTAAAACGACATAGTTTCTCACTGTACTTTTTTAAAATTTTAAATAGCTTGCTAATAATGATCGTGACTGCAATGATCAATTTTTTTAAGAGCACCAGGAAAGTAAACACCTTCAATACTACTTACATTACACCTTCTTGCTCAGGTTTCAACCATACAGTTAACGTAAATGAAGCTGTCAGCCTCAGTAAACCGGGAGTAGAGAAGCAATCCTTGTGATTATGAAAAATAAAACTTGAAGCATTGCTGAAGGACCCCGGGTGCAAGTCCTTGTTGTCCTCTGTGACACAGGTACCAAGGCCTTCAGGAAGAAGCAGTTTGTAGGAAGAAGGTGATGACCTGTACGGGCATTCTTGAACACAAAACCTCTGGGTGCAATACATAATACTTTCAAGAGCTACTGAGCTATGACAAAAAGTACTTCGGTCTGGCAGCCCACAGGTGGCTTGAGTTGGCACAACTGACACATTCTTGAAAGCTCCCACATTTTCAAGTCTAGGGAAATGTCCCTGAGAGCTGACCAAGACAAAGGAGTCATAATAAGTTAAGATTAATGTTTCAATAGCATGAAACAAGACACGACACCTCAAGGAAAGAGCCCAGCAATTCATGTTTACAAAAAAGCTCCTCCTGATTAAATCATCCGTAAATAAATAATGATGTCCATGTCGGTAGCAACGTCCTCAGGTGGTACACTTTAAGAGTTTATGTAGCATTTCATCTCCAAAACACCAATACAAGGACTTGGTGGCAGGGGACATGTATGTCTTCTGGCCAGCAAAATGCACATGGATGACAGCTGGAATCTGCAAACCACAGAAAACAGATACTGTCTGTGGGAAGAATGTGATGTTTCTCACCAACAGAGGCGATACCCCATCAGGGACTTTAAAAACCTGAATACTACCCTCAACATTCAGTCAGCAGGCCAACCTGCATGCCCTGGCTAGCTCTCTAAAAAAGGCCAAGTGGCCTTGGCCTGCTTGAGGCCACACAGGTTCACAGCCACACGCAGTTTAATCCAGATCTGCTGTGGCACGCAAAGCGGACACGCGGCTTTGTACCTTAGGGCGATGAGTGCCGAGCACTGCACCAAACCCCAGCACACAAGCCAGGCACACTGAACATCTTTGCTCATGGTTTCAAGCCAGTTCACAGAATTTCACATTTAACCCCCCCAGCGCTTACCTCAGCTTTACACCGCTAGCTGTAAGCTGCTCGGCCTCATCCTGCTCAGCGCTATTTTAGGGTCACCGCTCCTCCAGCACCCGCGCCCGCCTGCTCCCCGCCACGCCACCCAGCCCACCGCATGCCCAGCACCCCCCTCAGCCCTCCACAAAGCAGCTTAACACTGCACTCCCCATCTGTCCCGTGCGGGTCTAATGGCAGACACCCGCTCTGACATCCACCGGCAGGCACCCCGGCTGTCCATAAATAAGTGGATTTCCCGTTATTTACCGTGCCCGGAGGGAGAGGCGAAGAGGGTGGCACAGCGGCTGCCTCAGCAGCGCCGCGGCCTCCCCGCCCGGCACTTACCGCCCTCTCAGGCACCAGCGCCAGGGCTCCTTGCTCCCCCCACCCGGCTCTCAGCTGTTACATGCACACAGCCCTCCCCCAGGGCTTTAAAAAAAAAAAAAAAAAAAAGGCTCTCGGGAAGCCACGGCGCTGCCGCTATGAAATATTTAACACGGCCCTTGGCAGCGAGCCGCTTTCTCAGGGGTGCTGGCAGCCTGAGGCAGGGGGCCCCATTTGTCGAGTTCAGCCTGTCAGAGCCTTCAGAGCAAGCAACAAGTCCATCATCTCTTCCCCTTTTTCTCTGCTTTTAGGGTTGGCCAAGGGCATAAGTCTGTATTTCAGTGAATTCATGCCATTTTACCAGCATTTAAAACACCATCGACCTTCGTAACCTACGAGGTTACAGCTCTGATGGGTTTCAGCATTTTGTCCTACTCATGCTAGGTGCACAGCCTGCATTAAACTACTAGGAGCTGCATGAATATCCAAAGGTGCATGGGATATGCCTACACCAACCTTTTGCATAGGGACTTTAAACACCCAGTGCGGTTACAGTAGTGGTTTTCTTCAAAGTAAGCATAAGGAAGATACATTGTCAGGACCTTCAGACATTGACATAAACCTAATTTCTCTTTGGTATGGCTATGCAAAGCAAAGAAATGCAAAGCTGTCATCAATAAGCTAAGCATGAGTTGCAATAGGTTGTTCATATGTATTTCTGGACAAAGAAGCTCCAACAAATACAGCCCCATAGCACCTATAAGTTTTATTTTTATTATAGGAGTTGAATGAGCTTCTACGTGACTAGTATCTTTCCTGACCATTTAATTGAAATAGCCTCCAGTAAATAATCACCTTAGCATGTCTGGACTTCTGGAAACTACAGTGTCAAGACTCCTCAGCAACATAAACAACTGATAATAAATGTTCCTGTCTTAACTCCTACTGTATTTTAATAAGTCCTTCATCCTACATCGAGGAAGTTCCTCAGTCATTCCTGGAACATCTGTGTTAATACAGGTCCTTTTCCTAAAGTCAAAAGATAAATAGGAATTCCTAATAAAGTCTACACTTTGTAAAGTTTTCATGTTTTGGTTGTCATTAAATATCATAGCCTTCTGGTTAAAATTATCTTACAACACATTGATCACCACAGAAAGGATTGGGGGGGGGGGGAGAAGACACTTGTCTGAGGCATGGTGCAACACCACAGCATATAAAGTACCAAAATTAACATCTTATTCTGCCATGATATAATATACTGTATAACAATATAATGGAAAGAATATTTGCACATCAAGAACAAAACAGATATTTTAGAACACAAAGGAAAGGAGGGAAAACTGGAAAGGATGGAAAACAATTTAGTAATAAAATCACTGAATGGTTTGGGATTGGAAGGGAACTTGAAGTTTAGTTCCAAACCCCCTGCCATGGGAGGGACACCTCCCAGTACATCAGGTTGCCCAAAGCTCCATCCAACTTGGTCTCAAACAATTCCAGGGATGGGGCATCTACAGCTTCCCCAGACAACCTGTTTCAGTGCCTCACCATCCCCACAGTAAAGAATTGAATGAAGAGTTTCCTCCTAATTTATGATCTAAGTCCCTCACCATCTCTCCTGTGGACCCCTTTCCGGTACAGGAAGGCCACTAAGAGGTCTCCCCATCGCAATCCCTTTTCAATAATATTTTAATTAGTAGTGAACAAAGTCATGACAACTAATTGTCATAAGTTTTACCTTCTGTTGATAAACTTTTTGAAAAACTGAATAATTTTTTGGTATATCTAAAGACTGTTTCATTTTTGCAAATACTTTCTACCAATATTCTCTTGTATGTGTGCAGTGTTGACCAGTCACCTGCTACTGTTTTGGGTATTTTGTGCAGTGACCTATGTAGACTAACCCACACAGCACAACTTTCAAAGATTAGGCTCAAGCATACAATTCAAAATTTACTTTCAGTGAATATTCATAAAGATTAGTTTTTATGAGTGCTTTTTCTCATAAAACTATACCATTTGAATATTTGCAGGAAATTAACATAAAAGATCCATTTGCATAGCCAAGTCAATATTTATTTCAAATTTAACTGTCTAGCAAAATTATTTTTTCCAATATTTTGCAAGTAATAATAAAACTACAGTACAAGTACATTTTAATAGCTGGAGGGGAGTTGATCATAACAACCCAGAAATAATTAACAACTTATGTTTTAAAGGGGAGGAAATTCTGTATAAGCCAGTGAAATAAATATTAGAGTAAAATTTTCTGAAAGCACAGGAGGAGGTGGCAAGTATTTTATAGAGCTGTTAAGAGCCTTTTAACAGCTTTAGAAGTACAGTACATCACATAGCTTATTTTAGCACCAAAACTTTCTTTGTTACTAGAACAGCAGAAATAAAGTAATCTTCTAGGCAACAAGTTTTACAGGCTTCTTTCTCTTGAAAATAATGAGCTAGACGGTGCATCTCCACATAGTAAATCCAGTGAAAGGAAACCTCTGCAAGGACTGCTTTACAGATACTTTCTTTTGTATGACCGCAATGGACTGCCCAAGCACGAAGGGCCATCCTATATAGCTGAAGCACTTGGGATCTAATAACTGACCTTTCTTCTCCCCACAAATTCCTTCTACCCCAATGTACAGTAAATATTTACATTTTAATTATTCGCTAACAGTGATTCTGGGAGCATACACCACTCACTTTTTCTGAGACTCATCAGAAAATACATCCTTTTATAATAACTATTTTGTGTACCCTCCCAAACCCATTAATCCTCCACTGCTGAACATCCAACCATGTATTCCCCACAACCCTTCTCTCATTTTTAAAAGCATCTCCAAGCAATTCACTGCCCTACTGTAACCTTTGCCCTGTTCTCCAAATCAGCCAGTTACCTACTTCTGTAAACCAATTTTGTTCTACCTGCTTCTACCTACAATTTTGTTTTACCTACTTCTGTAAACCAATTTTGTTCCCCACCCAAGCCACCATATGCCTTCCTACTGTTTTCAAGCACAGGTAATGTCTACATAACACCTTCTTCCCTAAAGGCTGTTCTCTACACAATGTTTTCTAATCTGTCCTCTGGCCTCCAACCCTTTCATTACATCATCTGTACCTAATCAATTTGGTTTTCATCAACTGATTAGCAACACCTTCTGAAGACTTTCAGTCAAATCACTGCTCCTATCCTTCCTTTTCTTTCAGACCTTCTTTAATTCTCTATTCCATAGCTGCTTTACCAGGCAGCCCCTTCTATCCTCTTCTGCCCTTATCATTTAAGCAACAAGCATAGTGCTCAACCTTGAGCATTCAACTCTCACATCTCTTGCCCCAAGCCTTCTTTCAGCAAAACATGATTCCACATCTTCTGCCAAATTTTCATTCCATTCTAGCTCTGCACTTCCTCCCCTTCTCCCTGTTTGGGCTCAGTTACAGTCAATGTCTTCAGCACAGCCCCCAGGGAACAGCAGAGCAGCCAGACTGCTCCCTCCCATTAGGAGAAGGGGTCAAACAACCAGCAAAATTCTATGAAGAAATTTGCACTTGAAACCTGACAGAAGTGACAGTCCCCATTTCAAGTGTCAGATTCATCAAAAGATGTGTTTATTCTGAAAATTCTTTACTTATTTTCAGAAATGATAAAATTGATTTCCAGTGCTTTCTTAAAAAAAAAAAAAAAGAAAAAAGAAAAAGAAAAAGAAAATGACACTGAGTTGACATATTCATATTGATAAACTGGAAATTTACATTTGGATTTGTCCCAGAGTTTCATAGTTACATGGTTTTCTGAAGACAGATGAACCAGGTATGAGAATGAGGACTGCACTGTACAGTATAAGCATAATCATTTCTTCCCTTAATGTGTTCAAATTCTGCTTTTTCTTCCTGAAAAGCTGTTTCATAGTTCTCATAACTCTTCCCTTGGCTTTATCATCTCTTTTGTTTAACAACCTGTACTTGGAGAGGGAATCTTCATCAGGGAGTGTAGTGATAGGACAAAGGGTCATGGCTTTAAATTTTAAAAAAGGTAGGTTTAGATAAGATATAAGGAAGAAATTCATTACTGTGCGGGTGCTGAGGCACTTGAACAGGTTGCCCAGAGAAGCTGTGGATGCCCCATCCTTGGAAGTGTTCTAGGCCAGGTTGGATGGGGCTTTGGGCAGCCATGGCAGGGGTTTGTCTTTAAGGTCCCCTCCAACGCAAACCATTCTGTGATACTATGATTCCTTTTCTCCTTCAGCTTCCAAAATCACTTCACAACCCCTCCTGCTGCATCTTTCAAACACTACAGTAAATTCACTTATTTATCATACCCGAGGACATGCGTCTTCCCCAGCTATTTCCATCCTATTTGCTTCTGTAAGGATCTTACCCCTTTCTATTCAGATCAGCGCTTTTACCAGCATCAAATCCTTCAAACCTTTATCTTCTGCCCTCAGAACCCTTATTTCCCATTAGGGTCTTCTGCTTTTCTACGCATACCTCTCTTCACAGCACACTGTCCTCACCAGTTCTCCCATATTTTGTTCTCCCTGTTTCCTTAATCAGCTTCTCTTCCCTGGGATTTTGCACCCTGAACTTGCGTCAAATTAAGAGTTCTGTGGTAAGCCCTCTTTCTCAAGTGCTCTCCATCTTCTGTAAATCTTAAGAGATAGATGCGGAAGAAAAACTCCGGAGCTGTGACACTTACTGCTGTGCTTTGCCTTGCAGCTGGGGTATTACACCTAGTAAGGGCAGGTTAGAGCCTTCACCAGCTACGGGGCAGAGTTACATGACCCCTCTTGCCTGTACAGGACACATTCAAGATTTCCCCATGTGGGAGCAGCAATTAAACCCTTCCTGCTGCACCAGTGAGACCCATGATGAACAGCAAGAGCAATGGACACATTGGAGGATCTGCCCTGTTTCCCCATGTGTTCCCCTCTGGGAGGAACTAAGAAATAACCACGTTGGTCGTAGGCCTGTTTTCTTCCCTTCCTCCTAGCCCATTACAACTGACCTATGCCAGCACACTGCAATATTGACTTCTCAGGTAAGTTTTTCCTTTGAATGATTTTCAGCACTCAAGTCTGACTTGCTCCCCAAGCGCTGAAAGTGCAGGGCTGCCTTGGGAGCAGAGTTCAGCTGACTTCAGGTCCCCTCTCCACTTCAAATCAACGTGGAGCAAGAACTGAACCGTCAGTGCTATTTTGCTCCTAAGTTCCCCTGTTTTATATGTGCCATCTTTCAAATGCATGCAGTGCCTGTAGAAGCCACGTGCTTTTCTTTAAAGTAGCAGTTCCTGTGCTCCTGGCACTTTACTTCAAGAATCATTTTAAAAGTGTGTTGCATTTAAAGAGACAGCGGTCTCCCTAGAGCCACTGAGTTAAACTCGTTACATTTCCACCTGTAAGTGAGGCACATTAACATTATTCATCATCTTAACTCTCTGCTGTTCATTATTCCCAGTTATCATCCACAGGTATTACTTCTGCTGTAACAGCATACACATTTTTGCATCCAGTCATTCTGTGCACTTACTCTATACTTTAAATTCTGAGGAGCATTAGCATCCACTGTAGGATTACGTGCTTCAGTAGAATTGTAGGGTAAGTATAAGGGTGGTTTTAAAACAAATAAATGGACATCCTTCCCATAATAAAATTCAGATGTTAGATTAAGGGAAGCTATCTGAAGAGGAAAGAAAACTGTGAGAAAATACAAATTCTAATCAGATCTCAGAAGTAACTGTGCATGTCTGTGTCTTAGTTTCCTTATCTGCAAGTTGAGAAGATTGATATTTAGCAAAGTACTATAAGAAGTACAGGAAAACACAAAATAACAAAGAATTACTAAGCACAGAGAAATTTCTGAACTTAACCTATGAAATCCATTTTTTTTCCTGAAGTTCAAGAAAGTACTTGACTTAATAGTTCAAACTAGATTTATTTAACCAAGAGATCTACTGTTAAAAGCCAAAAATTTTATGACAGCTCTATCCTCCAACAGACTCAGCCCAGAAATGATGGAGTCCAGTCAATAATTACCATCCTCTGGCAAAACAAAGTAATAGCAGGAACCTATATCTTTATAAATCTTTCCTATATGATCAGCTAAAATAAAAACGGTATCAATAACAGGAAAATACAATCTAATAGTCACAGCAACGAATCCTGGATTTGCATATCCACTGGTGAATATGATCTGAAGGAGAAAGACCTGGAAGTCCTCTAAAACACAGTACTAAGGCACAGTAAGAGAAGTACAATGGTGACTGTAGAAATACTTTGGTTTTCTCCACAAAGATCTCAGTAGAGTAGCTCTTAAAGGAAAGGTTGATTTAATCTCTTTTTAATTTAATAATAAATGCAAATCTAGAAAACATGATAAACAATTCTAGTGGGAGATGAGGACACAGCACAGGAAGTATGTTAGTACAGTCAGAAAGAAAAGGTACAGCTAGATGTTGCAGCAGAGCCAATTTAATCGTTTGTTGCTGCCCAAATGGGCAGTCCCACTCCACCCAGAAGATTTAGCAGATTGAATCCACTCACCAAGGAGTCAAGTGAGTGCCAAAATTGGGTAGAATGGTATTAGAAAGACAATCACCCATTCTAACTACAGCAAGCTTTTAAATAGCTTCAGTCTGCCTCAAGGAAACATCCCAAATTCTGTATTTGTTTGATTCTTAAAGTCTCCCTCCAAGCAAGAAATAGTAATGATTTTTGAACCAGTATCACAGACTGAAGCTTGATTTTTAGGACATTATGCTTTCTCATGTCTTTCTTCTTCCCAGGAGCTGTAGAAGGAAAGAGGCCTCAGAGAATTTTAAGTTTCTACAGGCCACTAAAAATTAGTTGCTAAGTCAAAGAGTGATAACCAAATTTGTTATACTGCTGTTGGAGGAGGCGGCAGAACTCAGTTACGATACATTTTTCAGCAATACCCAGCCCATCTGTAATTACACACATCTCCTTGACAAGACAGAGCACATGATGACCAGGACCTTAAAAGATATGTCAGAAGACAGAGGAATAGGGACAGAATGAGTGCATAAGAGAAATAGGACATCAATAGGAAATAGGAAAAAAGAAAGGAAAAAAGGGCAAAAGCATTCTATTTGTTTTGTGGGAGTCAGAACTACTTTACATCATTATCACTATTGTCATGAACATGCAGAAGTGCCAGTGTAGTTTTCAGGAGTATGCAGAAAATGCAAACAATTTGGTACAGCCTCAGTCCAATTTAGTCCTCCTCGAAGTCTGAGGAAAGGTAAATGCTAATATCCTAGTTTCCTAAAGGGAAATAGAATAAACTGTATGTACATCAATATGCTCAGAACAATGCATCTGAAGACTGAACAAAGCACTGCTTTAGTTGTATCAAAATAGCTGAACCAATGAAGCCAATGCTTATAGAGAAGGTTTTAATAACAATCAATGATCTCTTGCACTTTGCACATATTTTTTATTACATATATTTATATATTTTAATCAAGCTCATAAGCTTAATTCAATTCTTATAAATTTCATATATTTTTCTTGCAGAATTGGTCCCAGAGCAATGAAAACCATCAGTCTCAAGTCAGAGGTGCTAAATAGCTAGGGGTTTCTATAGCCTCAGCTACACATCTGTAGTCTTAGACAGGGACTGGACAGAGAAGTCTCATCCCATTATGACAGACTGCAAAGGAAAGTGACAGCTGAATTCACAGGAAAAGCCTCAAGACCAATGAGGACACATGACTTGGCTTGGGCCCAAGCAACAGCGTTGAGGCTTAAATCCTCTCATTCAAGGACACCTTGACAAAGACCCACACAAATGTCTCTGTGCCTTTCAGCATTTGAATATTTAGGATAAAGAGAAGTATTTACCATCATCTTCAACACAATCAATGTTAATTTTTATAAGTTTTACCAAGTAACACTAAAGATACCAGCATTATAGCTGCACAACATAAATAGAATAAATGAGAAAGTAGCGTTGTACTACAGTCAGGGTCAAAATAACTATTAATCAATCATCTGCATACTTAAAGTGTTCAATTCACTTCCTAATAACTAAAATAGATTCCAAAATTCCTTTGCATATATCCTGCTTCTGTTGAAAATAATTTACAGAAGAATGCAATTATTTTTCAATTAATCTTTACAAATTTGCAGAGAACTAATTCTTGAACAAGAAACAGAAGCATCCTCTTTAAAGTTTAAGACTTACTAAAATTTAACTCAGTCCTATGAACATGACTGATAGATGCTTCCTTTTTCTCCTAAGCATTTTCCTATACATTCAGCCTTTTGACACTCCTATGCCATAGAATTTTTAGACAATTAAAATGATTTTCAGTTTTTCAAATGATTTTATTTTGAAATTTGTCCAGCTCTCAGCATATCAATTCAGTGTTGCCAGAGCTAGAAAAATTAACAAGTCCTTCAGAATACTCATGCATAAGGCACTGTATTTAGAAGAAAGCAAAACATAATGACTTCAGTAGTCCACCCTAGAATTTTGCTATTATGAATGACAAATAACTGTTGATATTCATTTATAACTTCAGCTAGGGATAATATTAAATTATATTTAAAGAATCTATTATGTTTACTTTTTAGATACAGTTCAGTTTATAAGCTTGTTTGCAAAGATCTGTCCGAGCTGAAGCTCTGATCTTGCCATCCACCCTGTGAGGACTGAACTTTGGTCTTCTGTTGAGGCTTACTAAATTTTTAGGAGAGACAGTAAGTGACATTGAGGTCCAAATGAAGAGAGGAAAGGTTGGGACTTCCTACCTTTGACAGTATACAATGGATCATCTATATCTCATCATCACTAGTGTTCTGGGATTTTTTTCTCTTTAAAAAAATAGGTGAATAAATTAGTGAATAAATTCACTTAGGAGAAACTTAAAGTTTATTGGCAGCTTTTAATCCTCTTGAACCAGCTTGGTTCCAGGTACAATTATTTCCAACTTATTTTTTCAACCAAAAATAAAGATGTAAAGCTATTTTAAAACACTTTTTCCTCCTTTTTGGTGAATGCAAAGAAAAGTTCTGGTGATAGAAAAAGACAGATATTTAGTTATTAGTGAAAGCATGGATAACTACTAGAGTTTACCCAAGGTCCAGCAAAAGTAAGATTTCACTGCCATCATGCACAGAGCATTAGATTGTTCTTCTATGGTCGCTGCTAACTATAGGACAGTCTAAGGCCACCCCTCTTATAGTTCTGGCAAGATCATTTCGAAATCACACTTCCCATCATGAAATGCGTCATTAACCTGCTGTACAGATATAAGGAAATATACTACCGATCCAATATAACTTGCATAATAAGATAAAGTTTATAGTTAAAATTTGTCATAATCAGTTTATTTTACACAACATGGTGCTGTTTTCCTGGACATCCAAAAAAAAAAAAAATAATGAAATTTTGGCCTGAAACAACTGCCATTCACAGTTCAGTATTAAAGATGTGTCCCATCTTCAATCAAGTTATTTATATGAGGCTGAAAATCTGTCAAAATTCTTACTCAGAAGAACAGGATGACATAAAATTGACATCAATAGCTGTAGCAGTTCTATAGAAATTTTGATTCAGAATTCATGATCCAAGAAGATATGTTTGAGCTCAGAAATTTTAAAACAGACATGGAATCCGGGGAGCTGACTCAAGTCTTAAAGGCTTCAGGAAGCAGCCCACGATATTGACACAGTACCTCCAGTTATACAAATCAGGACAACATAGACAACCCAGCAGGACTTGTTTGCTTTTTCTTATTTCAGCTACTGAGCTGCAGTGTTTAGTGTCGAAGTAAAATTACATTTACAGTCAGAGATGTGTTCTTTCTCTTGACAGATTCATAAATTAGCATGATAGCCAATGAAGGCAGAAATGGCCAAACTACTAAGACCAGAAACAGGTGGTGACGGATTTTTCAGCTTTTTTATTAGTCAAATATGTATGACTCTTCCCACCTTCCATGTGCTGACCTATAGGAGATACTGTTCCTGCACAGAAATCTTCAGTTTGAAATTTTTTTCCTGCTGTATAATGCTGAAGTGGAACCCACTTCCATAAAGCAGATTGGTAATGTTTTCTGGGCACCTGCTTACAGAAAGAATAAATAGAAGTGAACTGGAGTGAAGTGCCTGCTCCCCCCAAAACTGATAACCCATTTTGTCATACACTTCTCCCAGTATCCGGCCTGGCCTCTTTCCTTAACCTCTGGAAAGAGACATTTTCTTTTGCCAGTGCTCCTGTGCTCCTTCATATCTGAAAGAGGATGAAACCTCCTTGTACACAAACAAAATAAAAAAGGAACCAACAAGATACAGTGCCTTGTCTTTTCCCTGTTCCATTCACTCCCAGTCTTTTTATTTTGAGCATTTTCTTTAAAGAATTGTTTGTAGAAAGTGCCTGCTAGTCTTCAGTGTTCATGACCAACATGTCAATCTCTTGTAGTCAAGAACTGTGATTCTTCTCCCTGCCATGTAAAGTTCCTGAGGGTGTCCACTGATACATCAGGCAAGCCTGAACTAAACCACCGAGAGCAACACATAAAAAGAGCAGAAATAACATGAGGAGCAGGGGCTTGAGGGTGTTTGTTTCATATGAGGCCATGAAGCCATATATTCCTGTCTCTAAAAAGCGTATGCAAAACACTACTAGTTTGATAAGTAGGACACTTTTTTTTTTTTTTTTTTTTTTACAAATATGAATAAAACACTGAGCAACACAAAATTGACTGGAACCTGTTTGATATGTTAGCCCACAATGACAGCTGACAGTAGTGACAGAGAACTTCAAAGATGCTGAAAACCTTCCTTTTGAAGCTGCCAAGCTTAGCAATACCTTTATTATATAAACTGTCTCCTACCCCCAAGAAAAAAGTGCACATATTGAAAGCTTATTGACTGTACTGCAAATGAATACAGACCTAGAATATTCATGGATAGTTTGCCAAAACGCTTTAGCCCTGATATAGAAGGCTGATCTCTATGTAAGTAACTTAGCCCATGTTTTCTCAGCCTTTTACTTCTTTTTTCTTTCTCAGCCTTTTACTTCAAAGCCAACAACGGGTAACATGTAACAGAAGGTTTTATGACGAGCAGATCTGCTCAGTGGAAATGATTTTATTTGGATACTTGTTTTGCCTCCCTTACTGAGGTATCTTTACTGAATCAATTTACCTTTGTACAAGTACCACACAGATAACTTCATTGTCACCAAATGAAACCAGATCAGGTTGAACCAGAGGACAAGAAATGAAATATTTGCATCATCTAGTATCAAAAACCTTCAAAAATGCACGTGCAGGGCTGTAGTAATAAGTGCATATATTCCTTTCCGACTTGAGCTTAAATATTAAGCATACTGGTATTTACCAGTACCCTAATTCATAAGGGGAGAATGTTAAGAACCGTGGAATAAGCCTCAACTGGGTGACCGGATCTGGGTGAGGTTATAAGAGTTAAATACATGATGAATAGGTTTATATGCCCTTTTGTTCTGAGTGCAGATAGAAGGGCTCTCCCGAGGGGTAATCTAGTCCACCTAAATTAGGTTCCTTTTGAGAAGAGTCCAGGGAAGAACCCAAGCTGCTGCTTCTGGTCCTGACTGACTCTCTTCTGAGATCTGTATCTTGGTTTCCTCACATGAATACTAATTTATCAGAGGTATATTTTAATCATATCTATGTTCTAAAACCCTATACCTGTATGAGATTACCTTGTTCTCTGAATCAACCACACAATTTAGTGCATTTTATGTTTAGAAGTTTAATACTGTAATAAATATTAAGAAATTTAGACAACTATCTGAGACAAAGATAGCTAATTTTTATTAACTTTGGACTACATAGAAATAATACTTAGCTACATGACATTTTTTCCTTCCACAGTTGAATAATTTATCATAGAATCTTAAATAATATGAATTTTAGAAGTTCTTAGTATTCCTAATTTAAAACTTATTTTCATATTTACAGACCAGCTCTTCATCTAGCATAAAGACAGCACAGTACTACTATTCTCAGCAAATCATGTAAACCATATCTGTTGGCTTTGAAGGCTCCTACTGACTCAAATCGCAGCTGAAGATGTATCCCACAATTTAAAATCCACTGAAAAACATTTAAGCCTTCAAACTTGATATTTGCTTGTGTTCATGCTATAAAGCTCAATGACTATAATAGTCATGGAAAATTAACACTGAAGGGGCAGAGACTAATTTAGAATGAATTTGTTTTAAACATGGATGAAGACAATTCATTTGCCTGATTGCCTAGAGAAATGAAGTTTTGAATGATAAAATTGAGGCCAGCTGTTAAGAGAATGGGAAACTCAGATAAAACTGGAGAAATATAAGGGTGAAGACAGGATTCAGCAATGTGGAGAAAACTGTCCCATTTTTATATGGAAGAAGTCAAGAAAGTTCTTATAAAGAACTGTAAATTAAGTTACTAGAAATTTTCAGCATAAAAAGTCAGTGTGGATAAATTATTTTAAAAATTCTAGTTATGCTTCCGCTTCATAACTACTTAGCAATCTTTCAACTAGATGAGATGATCAAAACATTTTTTTTTTTTTTTTTTTTTTTGACGTGATTTTAATTTGCTGCTGGAGCCAGATGCATTCAGTCTCTGTGCAGAGACCAGTCAGTCATCAGGAGACTCTGTCTCAGCATCCACATGTGCTTCTAAGAGGATTTTTTTTGCATGTAGATTGGTCACGTTACCACTTCTCTTCCAGATCTTGAGCTTTACCACACATGAATCAGTTCAGGTCTGTTACATATCTTAGAGAAATTGGGGTTGGCTGGCCAGCTATCTGCAACAATAGGAACTGTCTGAGGAACTCAGCTTCCTTTTTGCAGTCTGCATTTACACAAAGCCCATCAAATTGGCTGTGGTCATTATGAGCTTCTAATTAAACCTTTCTAAAGACAAGGTCACAGACAATTAAAAGGAGAAAAAAGCGTAGCAAAAGTAGCAGCTCAAGCTACCGGAAGCTTGCTTTTGGAAACCCTCAAATACCACAGAGCTTTTAAAACAAAAGCAAAGACAAAATGCACTCTGCATTAGGCTGGCCTCTTCCAAGTTGGCATAGAGAGTACATGCTTCAGATACATTTTTCCCAAAACAAAAATCTTGCAGGAAATCTATCGTTAGCTTTCAAATAGGTGTACAAGTCAATGACATTTTGGTGAAATATATACATTTGAATGTATACATACATACTCATATACATACTCATCCACTAATGCATACCAGAATCATAAGACAGTTGCTTTATATAGTGACACTCTCATAGCAGAAACTGGCTGCAATTGAAGTAGAAGACACTTGATACTTTGGTTAGCAAGCCAGCCTGAAAACACAATGCCTGACTAACATATGAAACACTACCTTAAATCCTGAATGGTGACTTAAGGAATAAAACAGAAAAATAAAACTATGTAGAGGTGAATCACCAGATGGGAGACAAACATCCACACTTAGCGGCTAACATCATGAGGAAATCTGAAGGCCAATATGTGCAGACACCACAGCAGATAAGGTAGCAGCAGGTAATCCTCACAATGAGATAATACAGCTTTCTCATATCATTATGATTTGAAAAATATAGTAACTTCATTTGAAATATCAAAATCTAGTCAGCATAAGCTGTAACATTAATATGGTGAGTAAAGAGAATAAATAGTTTTATCCTATTTAATCATAAATTTGGTTTAATGACCTTTATCTGATTATATGAGCAGCACAAGCAACAATATTAAATAAATAAATAGAATATTAAAAGATTGTTAGCAGATAAGCTGCTTGGAAATATCCAAATTAAATGTAGTTGGGGGATGGGGGGTATGCTTAATGGTATATACATATTCACAATTCAGATGACCGCACAGGTGCTCCAGCTGAGCCCCAAGCCCATTGCTGAAATCCTGTAAGAAACCTCTCTGTGGCATCCTACTCGGAACTAAAGGATTTTTCAGGTGAGATGCTAGTTTGACCCTTAGTCAGAGTTAGCTTTCTCTTGTGAGAAAACCCAGAAAGCCTTATAACTCAAGGTATTCTTCTTTTCCTCTATACACAATATAATTATACAGTTTCCTAATGTGCTTAAACTTAAGAACAATTAAAAAAAAAAAAATCAAAGCTGTGTTCTTAAGCTTGTATTAAACAGTAAACAATGTGCTCCTTTTCCCAGGCAGAAGCACATTACTTCACACACCTTGTCCAAAGAGTCCCATATATATATATATATATATATATATATATATATATATATATATATTTTCTCAGCAATAGTATCAGCATGAAAGTACCACAGTTCCTTCAATTTTCTCCCCTCTTTACTTTTGTTCCCACCCTGCATTTTCTTAGTTGTGTGCAGTTACACCTTGACTTTAATAATAATAATAATAATAAAGTAAAATAACTTCCCAAGCATCACATTAAGCTCCATTGACATATCTGAGCAGGCAAAACACTGAAGTCAGTACTTCTACAAAAGACAGACCTTCACCATAAGTCAAGGTGCCTGCTAGCTTTCTAAACAGGCTTGATTAGTAAAACAAAAATATATTATATATAAGTTCTCAAATGCAAGTGTTATCCCAGAATGACACTGGCTGCATGATCAAGACAGATAATGTTTTATCCTGGCTTACAGATATATTTGCATCTAGAGTTCAAAATGAATATTTTATCCCATTGGCAAGTATAGAATCCATTTCTTAATGGGAAAAGAAAGTTGCATCATTGGGTCTACCTTTCTCAAGGATTTGTATCTCAGATACAGCAGAAAATAAAATATTGGAGACAAATAAGTGATCCTTAATATGGGCTAAAGCAATACCTTTGACTGACATTGTATCCTTGCAACTCTTCCAAGTCTAAATACTCTACAGGTGAGTACTCTACCTTGAAATTTTCCCAGATCCCTGAACTTAAGTTTCCACTCTTGGAGAGTTACCTACTCAGATCAAAAAAGGGAAAGCAACTTCTTTCCTCACCAGCTGGTGATTTCCTAGAACAGCAGAACCAATAAGCACTGCTGAGGCCTCCTGGCAGAGCTCAGCTGGGTGTGCTCAGGAGTAAATATTCTGTTAGAAAAGAGCATCACCCTCCCCACCCCTACACTCCCATCCCCAATGGGGCACTCATCCTCCACTGCCCCCTAAGAGGTGCTCAGCTGAGGTTCATAATTTGCTAGATACATATCTAATTTAAGACCAGACACAAGCCTATACAAGAGAGTACATGACAGGTGCATGGTATTTTGCTGAAGATTTTTTGCTTTAATTGTAGCAATAGGTTTCTGGTAGCAAAACATCTATATTGAAGGCTCAGTCTTACACAGCACAAAACATTATCTATGCAGTAAGAACCAGAAAGCATTATGTACTTCATTATACATTTAATCTTGAAGTATCATATTAGAAACTGAATGTCTTCACATTTCTGTAGAATAAGGAAAAATCAGTTCTGATACAGAAAAATGAAACCCAGACTTCTATGGAAAAGTATCCCCCTGCCCTCCTTTCTCTTCAATATCCCTCACTTCCCCTTCCATAACTCTTAAGTCACCCTGACCATAACTTCAGCCTCCTTCCTTGGCTTTTACAGGCAGCTTCTCTGAAATATCTTGCCCACCAATCGCCAGTCAACAAGCCAAAGAAATCAACACACAACTTCACACTTCCTGTCAGAGAAGACAGTAATTTGAGCTTTTCCATCTGGCTGTTTCATATAATGAAATTGTCAGAAGTATTTCCAAGATTTCTACCCTCTTCTGTTCCACCTGCCAGTGAGGGGACACTGGCTTATGAAAGAGAGTAGATGGAAACTGGCAATGTCTTAAGCCTTATATTTTAAGACAGCCAAGTTTGATTCTTACATACACTGCAAGAGCAGATGTTGAATGCTTTCTAGCCTTTGTGGCCTAGTGAATGTATTTGTTTGGGGAAAATATAAATGACAAATTGACTTTTAGATGAATGGCTACCATATTGGTAATGTACAAATCACTTTTAACAGCCAATATTAACTTGGTAAAGAGAAGCTTGCTAACTGCTCTTTAATTAAGTACACTTAATGACCATAAGGGGATTAGTAGTCTTGTCTGATAATCAATAAGCATGGCAAGATTGCTGCCCCATAGACAGGGGCTAGAGAACAAAATTAATCTCTGCAGATTAGTTCAACTTGGTTTGTTTACTAAGACTGTTTCAAAATTACTTCGGTTTAATATGTTTATAAAATAAAAACAACATTTTACGAAATATTTTTTCTCATTTAGCCAGTGTTAAAATGGCATGTGTGCTTGCTAAGAAAACACTATCTTGGGCAGTAGCTAGTGCGTATCAGTTCAGAAGAAATTAAAAAGTGATGAATACCCATGTTGCAGTCTCCAGAGAAAGCCAGAGACTAAAGCAAATCACAAGGAACACAGTGCCTAGAAGACCTGGAGTGAAATGTTGTCCCCACAAAACCACCCCCAAGAATGGGGGAACTCTTCATTGCTACTGCCTGAAGCCCCTGACCTGCATTGCCTTCACCTGATTGCACATGGGTTTCCCTTCCACATCTTGTTCAAGTTGAGATGATTACAACAGCTATAAACAGCTATGGGAGAACCTGATCAAAATGTCTCAGCATAGCCTGTTTGCTAACAGCAGGTAGCAAACTTTGCAGATGAAACACTGCTTATTTCACATGATCACTGGAGGTGCCTCCACTCATCTGTAGACGCACGCCTTCCATGATCTGGTCTTTCTTAGCTCCTTGGAGAAACATACCACCTTCCCTCTTCTGCTCTCCACAAAATAATTATGTTTCAGGCCCCAGCAATGCCAGATCCGCCCAGGTCAACCTATTAAATCTATTTATTTTGCCCATCCCCACCAGCTCACCTTTCCATAGACAAAATTCCCTACCCCAAAGAGGGCCTAATGGTCCTTGTAGCACCACAAATGTGCACCCTTGATACCACAGCTCTTCTGCTCAAGGCTATTTAGAGAGTACCTGAATGCTTGTTGTACTGCTCACAGTTTCTCCTTAACAAGTGACAGCGAAAAGCAAGCTGAAAATATTGTGCCTTGTTTAAAATATATATATATAAAATTAAATACATAAAATGAAATATAGGTGGTTTATGATATTGTTTTCTGGTTTTGTGTACAGTGTGTATGGTGTGTTCCTGCCCAGAGATTAAGGGAGAAAGAGAAGGTGTTACAAACGGATCATCACATAGGACACCAATCCAGAGACTTCGGTCATACCTAGCTACCTCCTCTGGAAAAAGCAAGGCAGTGTTATTCTTTCCATAAACTTGGAAAGTAGGACGGAGCTTTGTGCAGAAAGAAACACAGAAGAAACATTTTTCTCTTTAAGGTCTCCTTGTGTTCACTCTGAGAGGTATGCCTCAGCCCAAGGCAAAGATGGATCCCTCCAGTTTGAGGGCAGACGTTCTAAAGAGTCTGAAGTCAGTAAGCATCGCACTGAAATAACACTGGCATTCCTCCCTTTCCATAAGCATCAAATGCAAAGAAAAGCCCAAACTGGTAAAGGTGTTCTCCATTCAAATGGCTTTCTTTCAGGCACAGATGGATGTTTGCACCTTAGTGAATTTATATAACAAATTCAGGGAAATACGAACCTATGGTTAGGAATAGTTTCTAAACAGCATCTTTGTTCCTTCCCTTTTCTCTTAAAATGAAGCTCCTCACTAGTTCCTTTAGTTAAGTGTCATGTGTGTAGTAAATCAAGGAGCTTAATTATAAAATAGAAGCTTAATTGTAAAATAAGACACGTATATGTTATATTGACCCTTATGCTACCACAGCCATAGGGATATTAAAATTGATTTCCAACAAACTGAGGCCTTCTGCTTTCTAATCCTGTGTCTCACAAATATATATTAACCTGACTCCCTAAACAATGGTAATTAGATTCCAAAAATAGCTGCTCATATAGAAAGCAGAACATAAAAGTTCAGCCTGCCTTCACATGGCTCAACATCAGCTGACAAAGTGTAAAGAACAGTTTGCACGATGAACAGGATGAACATTTGTTGTTCTCAGCTTATAGAAAAGCCCTCAAGCTTGATTCAGCACTTGCCTGGTACACAGCAATCCAAGCAGGGTCCTCTCTCTATCATTTGTACCCTCCTATCATATTTTTCCTTAATTATATCCTACCCTCCATGCCATGTTTCAGTCTCCAAGCTCTTCAGATCAGAGAGGCTTTAATTGTACATGCTTATGAAGTGCTTCATCACCTTCACAGTCCAAAGAGTGATAAGCCACACTGGCTTCAGTGTGCCCAGGCTTTTAATCACATTTAAAACAATCCACCAACCTGGCACCTCAGGAGTGGCTCCTCCTAATGCACATGCTCCTTCTTGAACATCGCCTGGCCAAGGCAGGACAGAAGAAACTGTTTTGGCCCAAACCAGAGCTCAAACACAAGCTCCACCTCAAAGCCTACTCACTCCAGGAGAAGGTCAGCTTTGCAATTTCCACCTCAAATACACAGGGATTAACTCCTCCTAACCAGGCCTACTTGTCCTGGGGCATCACTCACAGCTGAGGGTGAATTGGGCAGCCCGTGGCAGCCTCAGCTGTGTGCAGGTGCAAGCCAGGACCCAGGCAGCCTGGCCGCCTCCAGAGGCAGCCCAGCTCACACCAGTCTTCACTCAGGGCAGTGCTGAAGGGGAAAATGGGAGCCAGGGCACTGTGGCTCTCCACAGCCCCCCAGGGCACCCTGACACTCAGACAAAGTGTTCAGCCTCACAGTGATCCACTGGGTAGAGCTGGCACTCAATCACAAAATGAAAAAGCAAGGTCCTGGTTCTTCTGTTACATTGCCTCTTTGTCCCAGTAGCTGCCTGCTACCTCTGTAGCCTTGTGAGCTCAGCCCTTGTTCTGTGCTGACTTAGAAATAACAATAAAATACTAAATGAATGTAACTGTATTGACTCCAAGATGGTTAAGCTGTTATCAAATGGATGTAACAAAAGGACAAGTCGGCAACTTTATCCTCTTTGCCTGATGAATTCTGTATTTCTACATGAGTTCCTTCTTTCTTTCTGGCACATTTGTCTTTCTCTCTGCACAGCTGCATTTTCTCTCCTTTACAGATCTCTCTTCATCTCTGCAGATTTTGCCTTTTTCTTCCAACATGGCCATGACTGTCTCACCTTCAGATTCTTCCGGATCTTTGGGCATGCTTGATGACTACTATTTGCTGCCTCTTCTGGCCACTGTAAATCTGTTTACATTAGCCAACCTCTACCCCAGATCCCCCTTACTTTTGTTATGGTCTATAAATTTAAAATAGATTTTTTATGCATTTGGGAAGTCCTTCCTGTTTCTCATTGCTTTGCCAAAATGAAGTCTACTGAAATAAGTGCAATTTGGCTGGGCTACAGTGCCAAATACAAATAATTTATTTTTAAGCTGGAACATCTGTTAAGATCATTTGACTTTGTGAATAGAACTTCTAAACTGCCTCAATCCAAGGATCGTGTTGTGCTTTACAGGTATTCAGTCCCGTGGCTTCTGCCACCTGCTTTTAAACACTGATGGAATAAACAAAGAGAAGTAAAGCATCAGAGCAACCCATCATAGTGATTCGGTTACCAGGCACCATTGCATTCACTAGCATGTGACCCAATGTGATCCAAATGTGATGTGTTTTCTGTGAATCACACACGCTCAACTCCATTGTGGATGTTCTCCCCATAAAAAGAACCCATGAGTAAATCTAAGTAGAGAAACAAGTTAGCTTTTCTTTGCACTTAATATCACCTTCCTCTTCCCAGCTGTTTCTGCTGTAAGTCTATAAAATAGTGGCACAGTCCTCTAAAAGGATGTCATAGCATCTCCTGATTTTCTTGGAGCTATAAACCATGTTGCAGATAGGCCTGCAGATCCTTTTGTTATGCTGCTCTTGTGAAAAGGTTTTGTAGTGTAAAGTGACTGACCTTAATCTTTTCACTTTGGGAGCTGAAATTTTTTTCCCCTGAATCTTATGGTTGTAAGACAGAGTCCATTTATATGTAAGATATAAGAATAGCCTGGCTCAGCAAGTCATTTAGAAAGACATTTGGTCAATGTAAAGGAGCAAGGGAAGGGGGGGGGGGGAAGGGATCCCTCTCTCCATTGTACCCTTTCGTCATGGTCACCTTGCGAGTGGGTCTCTGTGTCTAGGTGACAAAGGAGCAAGTGAATCAATGTAGGAACTATGTAAAACCTCACATATTGCAAGTATAGGCACGTTTATGTCTTACAGCATTATCAAAGCCCATCTTAACAATTTGCCTGAAATCCATCAACATACCACAATCACAAATATATCAAAGACTATTTTTTTTTTTTTTTTTTTTTTTTTTGTGGCCATCATCATAAAGAAAAAAAAAAAAAAAGGCAAACGACAAAGAAGAAATTAAAAAAAAAAAAAAAAAAAAAAAAAGGAAGAAGAACTTGTTCATTTTACTCCAATCTGAGATAAAAAAACAAAACCAGCACAGTGTTGTAGTTGTATGTAATCCTTTTTTTTTGTTCCCTTACAATGTTTGGCATTGGCCTCAAGAAGCAACTAATGCCCTCCCACAACTTTTTCTGTTACCCATCTGTAAGGAGTGGGATACACAGAAATACCAAGTGCTCCGTAACCACATGGACTGATTCAACATTTCCCACAGTACTGGTGGGATATGGGAGCTTACCTCCACCCTATGGATGGAAAAGAGCTGGTAGCTGTCCTGTCCAAGCTCACATAACCAAAACAGAGCAGGATAGAGACTGATTAAAATGATTTTGTGTTCCTTTGCCCCATGCTGCTCAGTAGAAAACACTCCCAGCCAAGTCCCTGGTGCTGCTGTAAGCTATTTGTGTTGTACCTCACAGATTTAAATGCTGTGGAAACAGCCACAGTTGTACAAGGCTTGTGCCATAGCTTTTAGGGTGTCTTGTGCAGAGAAAAGGAGGCAAGCCAGGACGTGGCAGGACATGGCTGATCTCAGTCTTCTGGAGGAATGTACGACTGCCAGGGGCAGTGACAGCCACACAGAAGGGATTAAAAACAAGAAACAAGTGTCTAGTGAGACTACGTTACAGTGGTTTTTCTTTTTCTTTTTTCTTTTCTTTTCTTTTCTTTTCTTTTCTTTTCTTTTTTTTTTTTTTTTTTCTCTGCTTGTTTTCCAGGTAAGGTAGGAAGAATTTGGTAATGCAGCCTCTAGGTTTTTCCGTAATACAAGAATCAGGTTGTATCGGATGCCCTGCCTTTTTCTTTATTAACAAGCAGGCCTGGTTTCTGCATTTCTAGTGAGGCTGCTCTGGATTGCAATGCCCACCACCAAGCCTGAGAGAGTCTGCCTTGTCCAACTACCACTTGCGATAATGCTAGGGATGCATATAACCTCTATTTGAGAGTATCCTTAGGGCCAGCCCCAGTAAAATCTGTGCTGCTGCTGTAAATATTTTTTTCAAGTGGAAGCAAAAGCCTGGGCTGGGGCCCTGAGCTCAGAGCCCCTGCGAGCAAAGGGCTTTTGGCCTGCACCTGTCCTGTGCTGCCCCTCTGCCCCTTACAACAGGTTCTCAAAAGCAGAAGTTCTGGAAGGAAATGCATCATTTTTCGCCTTTAAATCCAGTAACAAGTGGGAACTTTCTTTTCAGAATCAGGGCCCAAATGCAATGAGCAGAGAGCTCTTCACAGGAAATGACTACATGATTTTGCTGGTCATTTCATGTTTTCAGGACAGCTTTGGTAGTTCAGGGAAAAAGAGTGAGAGGAGGCTGGGCAGGGGGTTAGTTCTCGCTCAGCATGTCTTCTGTGGTTGCGGAAAACCACTGCATGAGTATGTGGAGGTGTCACAGCAGAATGGGGCAGCCTGCAGAGAGTGAGCTGTGGTGGAAGCTGTGGGCAGGGACTGGTGCCCAAAGCCCCCCTCAGGAGGATGGACCATGGCTGCAGCCATAGGCTGCAGACATTTGCTTCATTAACACATTTCCATTATGAGGGAAAGGAGAAAATATTAGGTTAAAGTTCGGGGAGGGTAAGGAGAGCAACCTGTGTACCAGGCAAGTCCCATGGCAGGAAGCCAGCAGGCCATAGGGAAAGCTGGAGCCCTTGTATTTCATGATATGGAGATTTTCACTGGCCTGCAGATCCAGTTGTTGTGGTTTTATTATTATCATTATTATTTAATTAGGGGCAGCAGTGAAGAGGGAAACTAGTGAGGGTGTTATGCAGGCTTTACTTTCAGAACCACAGAGGAGCCCCATCGACCCCTGGCACTGGTATGATGCCGTCACAGCCTGGTACCTGTGCTGCTACTGACTTCCTCCAACAGCCAGCCCTCACCTTGTAGACCTTCCCAATGAAGCTGTGAAATCAGACACAGTATGGTAGATTGAACTTGAGAATGTTAGGAGTGCGATTTGCAAAGCAGAAGGGGAATCACTGCAAGGGGAGGCATCCCCCAGCCCTTGCCTCCCCACCTACATCCTTCCCTCTCCAGGCATTTGGTGGCTCCTCTAGCAGCGGGCTGGCATTTTGGAGCGGGCGGATGGCTTGCCCTCTATCCAACAGCTTGTGGAGCCCACCTTGCCCATGCTAAGATGCCTGTCCTGTGCTAAAGTGCCTCACCAGATGAAATCATTTTCATCAAAGCAGGCCACGGTGCCGGCTGCTCCGCAGCGGGCAGCGGCTGATGAGCGAGACGAGGCCACAAGGCAGCAGAGAGGTACGGGATTTGTGCTAAGGCTTCGGGACTGCCTTAAATCTCAGACATCTGCCAGTGTAAGTACGGCTGAATCGCTGGATAATTCTGCTGGTGGCGCTCCTGGGAACACCCGGCCTGAGCAGAACAATTTTGAAGGAAATTACATGAGCTGGGATTTAGCGTTGTCTCTTTAGCTCGTGGAAGAGATAATCTGGCCCATTTAATGTGTAACAAAATTTGCTCCGTTTCAGAGGCGTAAGGACGTAGTTTTGCCTTGAGAAAGCAGCAGTAAATGACTCTGAAGTCCTGCTGTCACTCGTTCACTGAGCTGCTGTAATGCAGAGTGGCAAGGTCTGTTTTCTGGGTCTGCTTTCTACATCTAAGTAACACTCTTTATAAAGAACCCTGCTTAGTCTTATGACAAAATTCTTCTAGTGTGACACAGAAAAGCATTGACATCATTCTTTAAGGCTGTAGAATTTATGGCACAGTTAATTATTAATTTGGCTGGCATTTGTAAAGTAGAAGGGAGTTCTTGTGCTTTTAGGCCATGCTCTCAGTGTGTAAATCTCTTGTATGGCTGCCATAATAATATTCCTGCAGCTATGTTGTCACCTATTGTAATTTTTCTGCTAATAAGAAAATTTAAACTAACCAGGAATCCTAAATTTGGAGACTAGTTGTTTATTTCAAATATACTCTAGAGAAATAATAATGCAGTTCTGCTCTGAATTTAATTTAAACAGGAACAGGCAAAACAAATCTCTGCGGAGGGCATTTGACAATAATAAAATATTTCTCCCAGCGGGTGAGCTGGTAGCAATTGTATTGTTGCCATCAAAGCTCACGTTTCAGCAGGTCATTACCATCATAACAAGCCCTTGGACCAACTGGCATGGACATGCAACATTGAGCTCCTGATGGGCACATTATTTCAGACCTTTAACTTCATGGAGAACAAGACAAAATACTCCTGGGAACGGAGGATTATATTTTGAAATTCCTTTCTTTTCTGTTCTGCTTAATAATAAGATCCTGCATGTAATCAATCTACCACCACTTGCTTTTTTATATTAACAGAGATTGTAAGAAACTGGGCTCGAGAATCTGAACGCTAAGGAAGAATGGCTTTTAATCTTAACAAAATGGTAACAATTAGCACAGTAAGGATGCATCAATGCAAACACTTTTGAACACTTGTGAATAGAAACTGTTAAGAGCAAGTAAATGTACCCATATTCTTTCCTGTGCTTAGGTTTTTTGTTTGTTTGTTTGTTTGTTTTAAATAGCAGAGCCTCAGGGAGGAAGTTTGTGAACTGTATGTTAAAGGAGAGACAATCTATACACACAGAATCAGCAGCTTATCAGACAGGAAGAACACACTCCTTGTGATGCAGCTACTGTAGCCAGGCTGTATAACGAAGGATATAGTAATTAGCAAAGTGCCTTGTGAAATCAGAGACCTACATTACACTAGAATGACAAAATGCAAAGTAAAGGGAGGGTGAAAGAAAAAAAAAAAAAATCTGTAAACAGCCCCTGTAGAAAAACTAAATAGGAATTCAGAAAACAAATGAAAGCTTTCCCTTTCTTCCTTTCTTCAGTTCAGAGTAAAAACCAGGATAAGTAATGGTCAAAAACAAAACAAAATGAAAAAAAAAAAGGAAAAGGAAGAGGAAAAGGAAAAGGAGAAAGAAAAGATGGAAAGATAGAAAAAGAAAAAATAATAGGAAAAAAGGACATGCTTTCTGCTAAAATACCCCTTTTTTTTTTTTTTTTTTTTTTTTCCCAGTGGGGTATTGCCAGGTGATCCCACAGGAGGACATTTACAGTGCTACAGCATGGAGCTTGTACCCCTAAGGGCAATATTCCCATCTTGGTTATCCAAAACTGTCTTTTTTGTTTGACTTTTTTTTTTTTTTTTTTCCCACAGTTAACTCCTATTTGCATTTCAGCAGCATTGGCATCGTGTATTAAGAAGCCCTGGTTACTGCACATGTAATAGCATTGATTGCTGCAGGATTTCTGTTTCTTTTCCATCTCTAAGAAAGGATCAGCTGGAGAGACCACCACAGCCTACTTTTTATTGGTGCTTGCCAGACCCTTTCACACTGCAAACCCACAAGGTCAACAAAACAACCACCTGAACAAAAAGCCCAGATCAAATCAAATGAGGTGATTTCTTGGATGCGAAGCTCCGAAGAACACTCAGAGCCCCTCAGAAATCCCGTGCCATTTAGTAGCCACCTCGGCACGTGGCACAGTTTCCTTTTGCATCAATATTGACGGCATCGGCCAGCTTGCGCGTGCAGACGGTGCCAGAGTAACAGCGTGGGAGGAGAGGAGCACTCGGCGGCCAGCCTGACGTGGGGACAGGGACAGACGCCCGTCAAGCCGGCTGCCATGGTGGCAAAGCCATGCTTCCACACGGGGCTGGCGTGTCTTATTTGGGGAGGGGGGTGGGCATGCAGACTGTGTCAGTCGAAATCTCGTTTCGCTGAGATGAGCCACAGCCACCACGGGAGCACTCGGCCAGTTTGCCAGTCTCCGTATTTTAGTAAAGCGGCCTTGCTGAAGCCGCACTTTAGGTCCTTAGCGTTGGATAGCGAGCGGTAGCAGCACATGCTGGTTGAGCTACTAATGCCACTGCCCCAAGCCCTTTCTTTGCTTTCAGGATTTCGTAGCTATTTTCATAGTTTAGACAGGTTTGTGCTCCTAGCCAAATTCCCCACAGATACCTAGAAAAACGTTTCTGCCTACCTAAACACTTCCAGTGGGTTTCTATCCACTTCCTGGCTTTGCTGCAAAAACAGGGCAAGGTTTTAAAAGAAAAAAGAAAAAAAAAAAAAGAGAAAAAAAGAAAAAAAAAAAAAACACAACCAACCTACAACCCAATCAACTCTGCAGACTTGCATCCCTTGAAGTCGCTGTATTTCACTTTTCCCTGTATTTTCCCACCTGTATTTTCTCTTCTGTAATGTTGGGTTTATGACAGTACAGTGCTGCGTGAGCCCCTGACGAAAAGTGGTACAGAAATGCTAATTAAGATTTTTTAAACTGTATGTGAAAACATTTCACCAGCGAGTAGGTGCAATCCACTGTTTAGGAAGACTAAGCACTGCTACTGACATGTGCTTTTCTTTCCACTTTGTGCGTGAGAAATTGCAACACCCCTTTTTTCACTCTTAAGGTATGGTGCAGTATTAGATTCCCTTTGAAGAGACACTTTGCAATAATTCAAAATCAGAACACTGAAGAGGGGTGAAAAGCAGTTCTGTGCATTGTGTGTGCATGCACGAATGTCTGTGTACGCATGCACACACCACTGTCAACACTAACATCTTCCTTTGAAGAGTCCTTTAACTTCCTATTGTTCTGCTGCTCCTTTTACTGAAAACCCCCAATTATTAGTACAGTTAAAATATAGACGGTCCTAACAGCAGTAAAGTGATCCCCTCCCATTCCGAGGCATTTTAGTACCAGAAGCCCGCGACGCACAAAGAGCCCCTGGTAGCTCTTGTCCCCAGGTGTCACTCTGCTCGGTAGCCTTTGTGTCATCGGCCAAAATCTCCAGAGAATGGCCAGCAGTGAAGGTGAGAAATATGTTGGCGCACACAATGACAAAATACTATCAAGACAAGCTAAAAAGCAAGAAAAGCACACATTAGCACTTCTGTGATGGTTCCAGAAGGGTCCACAGGCAGCGCGGGCTGACCCCGAGCAATCAGGGCTGCAGCCTTTCGGATGCAAGAGGCTGTGAGGCCACTTACTGTCGGATTTGAACCATGCTGGTTAACCCCTTTGGATCTTGAAGACTTATCGGTGCTCTTCATTAACACCAATCTATATTATCGCTCCTGTGGCTGTTTACTTCCATTCAGAAAAGCTGGATCAAATTGATACAGATTTCTTTTTTTCTTTTTATTACCCGAACACACAAAAGGAATCTCCTACAGTAGGAAATGAATGATAGACTCGGTTGTTGATGAGAAAGCAAATAAGTACCTCCAGATGATATTAATGTGATCTTAAAATAGTGGGAAAGTTTTCTTTTATGACATTGACAGAGAGGCAATGATTTTGAGTAATGCAGGTTGATGTGAAGATGCTTTAAGATTAAATAAGTGCTATATAAAGGCCTGTCAGCCTGAATTCTAATGTGCTATGAGACATTTTGCATACTCTTAAATATGCAAAATGTCTTGTACCACACTGGAATTCATTCTGACAAGGCTTTATATAGCATTTATTTACACTCATATTGTACTTCGAGGGAAGAGGGGTAATGCTTGCTACTCGTTGAATGGAAGTAACAAAAGGTAATGCTAATTGGTTTGTTTCCTTCTCAGAAAAAAGAAATTAAAACCAAAAAAACCCCACAACACAAAAAATAAAATAAAAGCAATCAAAAGTGGAAGCTTGTTTAATATTGCTCTACCATCATCCTGAAAGGCATAATAATTTGAGTTACACATCTGAACTGATTGGAGTTACAGAATCATATCTCCTTTTTGCATTTAACAATATATACAATATAAAATAAATACATTTACACAAATGGACATTGGTTGGAGCACACGGTATGATACACATCACAAAAATATACAGTTGATTGCTATACAGATGTGAAGCCCATCTACAGCTATAGACATGTTTGTTTTTATTTTTTGTTTTGTTTCGCTTTTTAACTACTGGCTATTATGCAACTCCTGGATTATTATAAGCAGTTTAATTTTTTTGTCCTTTTGCGATCTTTGCACGATAAGACTGCCATAAAATGTTTTCCTAGGCAGGTAAACAGAGACGCTTAAATAATTAAAATACAATCACCAACACCCATTTTCTCTTCTATAAGAAAAATAGCAGTTTTAATTTTTTATATCTTTTTATGTTATCATTTAAATGCAAAATAGTGGAATAAATACAACAATCTGATCTGATTGAAACAAATGTGTAACTTCTGGGAGTTACACAATCATATTGCTTTAAATAAGAAAAAATTAAAAAAATGAAGCAAAAATAGAAATTAAATTGTTATGGCTAAAACATACACCCTTTGAAATTTTCCCAACACTTCACATTAAGTAAGTGGTCTTGAAAGAACTCTTCTCCAGCAAGGTTTAAGATGAACAATATTATAAAGCCTGTGCAGTTCTTTTAGCTATATTTCAGGTAATGCTTTTACAGTCTTGAGATACTTGTTCTTTTGCAGCTCCAAAAAATTACTGAAAACAAAAACTAAAATTTGCACCGTGTGCCTTTAACACATTTCCATTTTTTTTGTGTGTTTTTGTATATTTTTAGTCAATTGGCTTTTGACCCTGAAGCCCAAGTTCTTTAATGTGATACAGCAAAAACAATATTTATATTATATATTTATATATATATAGTGTACTTGAACAGTAGCAACTTAAACCCTGCACAAACTTTCTGGAAAATAAACTTTTTTTCTTGCACTCTTACATATATAAATAATCTTATAGAATCAGCACCTTTTTCCCAGGAGTTGTATTTTTTTTTGACATTTTTTAAAAAGGGATGTGCCAATTTCTGAACTCCTATCACAGCTATAAATTTCAAGTTATTGACCATCTGAATGAATTGCTAATGATGATTTATCTAGAATCACACTACAGTCACTTCTCTACTGAGAAAACACAATCTACAATATAGTCCCATATAGCTAATGATAGATACACCGTTTTTTTTTTAATTTATAGTTTTTTTTAGTGTTTTTTTTTTTTTTTTTTTTTTTTTTTTTTTTTTCTAGCACAAGGCTGATGGAGCATCAGCCTGTTGTTATTTTGTTTAAAGCACACAACGTAGCAATAGTTTTGGAAACTTGTCCGCACCAAAAAAGTTTTGCAACAACACAGAGCGAGTTAATAACAACATCTGAGAGATGATTGAATAAAAGCTATATTTACAGCGTTTAAAAATTAGACTTATCTATAATCTTGAAATATTCAAAGTTTTATTTCTAAGCTATACATTGGTATTCTATAATAAACTGTTACAGAAATTATCCCTTGTTTTGAAAATATTATGATTTCGATGTGTATCTGATCATAACGAGTATTTGTTTGGAGTTTCGATCTCTTAATTATTACTAGGAAGAACCTTATTACCGGTAAGGAATAGAATATACTACTGTAATCTCCTGAGGAATTGTACATCCAATATTGTCTCTAATTCTACCCTGTGTCTATAAGCACACACCACAAGAATCCAAACACCACAAGAAGAACAAGACAACAGTCTTTGAATGCAACATAAAAATTCAGAAAAGCACAGCAAACATGAAACATTGAAAAGCTGAACTACATTTCTTTTGTTTGTTAGGATTACAATTTTAATTACATCTGTGTACATAGAATAAGGATGTTCACATAGTACAGGGAGCAGCTACTAACACTGGTACATTGGTATAGCATTTGATGGAGGTTATTGTTTATTGGTTATTTAGCGACTGTAGTTTTCTGGGGGCATCTAATTGGTTTATACATTAGATTACACCTCTTAACAGTCTTGAAACTGACTGACTTTCATGCTGTGACAATACTGGTT
This sequence comes from Oxyura jamaicensis, assembly GCF_011077185.1. Taxonomy (NCBI): domain Eukaryota; kingdom Metazoa; phylum Chordata; class Aves; order Anseriformes; family Anatidae; genus Oxyura; species Oxyura jamaicensis. The sequence continues at coordinate 22,326,216 of NC_048895.1, forward strand.
GAAAAGCACATATACTGGTTTAGCTACTTGTTAACAATTGCAATTTACAAAATAAAATCTAAATCAATAAATAAGGTATAGCAGTGTTAAATCGTTGAATTTGGTCAGAAGTTTACTACTCTGATTTCTTAATTTTGCAGACATTGGCATTTGCCTTATTGCCACTAAGCTACTATCGGTTCTGAGGGTTTTCCTGTGTGTAAGGTTATAATTTTGCAAACAGGCAGTATCTCATTCATTGACAACTGAAGCAGTTAGAAATCACACAGCAACTATACCTTTGTACAGTCGCTGTCTCCTACACCTTTATAGATTGGTACTTGACATGGAGTATTTAAATGTTAGACTACTCAGATATACGGTAGGTGTAATCTAATCCTTTGAGTCAGTGAACATTTAGTTATAAACTGGAGCTCATGTTAAGAAACTGGATGTTTTGGACCAGACTGGCACACAACATAAATTGCATCCGTGATAATATGCACCTTCCCTTCAACTATTGCTTTAGTAAGATAAATTCCCACATTAATAAATGGCTGAAAACTGGTAAAGCTGGTACAAAAAAATCTCCGTTAGTAAGAAGAAACAAAACATTTAAAAAAATCTTCCTTCAGGATTCATTTGTCCTTCATTATTGTTCATCATTGTTCAAGCCAGCACAAAAATGCAGTATTTCTTTCTCTTTAGTATTGCATGAATGAATAAAGCTTAAACTATTCCCTGAAAAAGTTACATTGTAGCTAACCTAAGAAATATCTGGAAGACTTGAAAAAACAATTAAGGAATCAAATGGCTGTAACTGATCTAGATGGAAAATGCAATGATAAGAAGCAGCCGATGCATCGTCGCTTAGTCGTCTAATTAGAGACTGCTCCTATGAAATCTAATACTGCATTCAGTCAGTTCATCGTGTTGTACTGTACTGCTAGGTACGGTGGTTCTCTCTTTGATTCCTTTGTCATTGGGGACATTATGGTTCATAATAAGTTCACTGGCATCCATATTATGGATTTCCATCCTTTGGCAGGCCTGGCTTCCATCTCTCTTCAATTAGAGACCTCTTTTAAAAAGTTCAGCAGCAAAGGAAAAAGAGAAAAGGAAAAAGGAAAGGAAAGAACAGAAAGGAAAAGAGAGAAAAGGAAAAGGAAAAGGAAAAACTGCATCAGAAAGACACAGAAGAAAAAGTTGAAAGCTGCTTCACAGTCTTGCTGCTAAATATCAGTGCAGTCATTTTTTCCTTAATTAAACACTAAGTTTCTTTGCCATTATTATCCTGTTTATTTTCCCTTTTTTTTTTTTTTTTTTTTTTTTTTTAAAACGTGCATGATGGGAAAGCCCATGATGCTTTAGTCAGACCTTGGCCTCCAGCATTTCCAAAAAAAGTTTGTGCATGGGGACTTTGCCTTCCAGTTTGATGTTGTAGAAATGCTGCACAGCCTTGGTGGAGGTTTGCCTCAGAAGTGGGAGAGTCATCAACATCTTGCCAGCGCGACGTGGGTCTTCCATGTGCTGTCCAGCCTCGTAATCCTGTAGAGCCTCGTGTAAGACGTCCTGAAGTTTCTGCACTGCCTCAACATCCTCTATGTGCATTGAGTCTGCAAAACAAAGGAGCAACAAGAGGTTTCAGTTTGGTGTGCCACAAAGTCAGGTAACACAGTGGCTGCACAGCTCTTTCACTGGTGCTGTCCTCTTTTACAGAGGAGGAAGATAATTACCCACTTATTTCTATATTGACCTTCAGAACACTATCCAGAACCACAGCGGAGCTACAAATGTATAATTAACTCTTGGGTAAGTAATCCTGCTCCTCATCCTCCTCAAACTAGGAAAACGGTCGCCCGAGCTGCTCCATAAACCACCTCTTACAGTTACTGCGTCAAAGAAATTACAGCGCCAAAGGGCAAATGGCTGTACGAGCTGAAGTCCGCATTTTATCAGGGATGCAAGAATGACTGCCCCGTTATGTGAAAGCTTGGTAGACCTCTGTGGCAGGCTCCGAGGCTGAGGGATTGGAAGCTGTGGTCGTTACCCGCTGGTCGGTGGTGCTCATGGCTACATAAAAATGACAGGATTAGGACCACTTCACTGACACAAGGGAAAAGAGGGTTTGATGTGATTTCCTGAGAGGCTTAGCAAAGTTTTTCTCCCTCAGGCATGTTCACACAGAGAGGCAACACTTAACATGGTCCTGAGCAGCTTTTGCTCTATCAAGCTAACATTTCCTACTAGGTGTAATCCTTTCCCCCCTCTCACTCAGAGGATGCTTCATCTTGTTGTTGTTGGGATTTTGCATTTTTTTTTAATCACTCAAAGCAAGCACCTCGTCCTGTACCTTTCCAGGTGAGATGTTTTGGTGGTGTAAGTATTGAGTGAGAAGCCCAGACAAAATGCACACCAGGAACTAAACTAAGCTGCTACATGACCCGGAAAGATTAAAGCAATGGAAGTGTGAAATAAAAAGAAAAGATCTAACTGAAATAACTGTAAAACCCTAAACAGCATAAATACAAAAGGGGAAGATGTCCCTGAGAACACGCAGTTACTGGACCATGCTGAGATGACTTCAGATGAGCAGCCCTAATTCTCTGACTTTTATGTAATCATAAATGCCAAAGAAAAAGCAATGTGGTCCAAAGAGAGGTGAATGCAAGTAAGGAAGAACAGCCATTTGTGAAATAGGCTGCCAAACACCCCTGATCAGCTACCAGAATTGGGATTTTGTCCCGTGGACTTACAGAGTAAATAAAGCACCATATGAGAATGTAATGGCTGCGAGGGGGTGCACGTCCTAGGGACACTGCATGAGCTTAGCGCAGGGTGAAGCTGGGACAGTGAATCCATGGATGCATCAGGGCATCTCCTTAAAAAATCTAGTTAGCACAATGCTTGCTTTGCACCTTGTGGATTTTTTTTCTTTTTCTCCCCCCCCCCCTTTTTTTTTTTTTTTTGAATAAAGCTCCTGCTCTCAGGCAGGTTAATGACTGAGAAGTTGGACAGGGAAGAACCCACTTCCAGCACTGTTTCCAGCTCCTGTACTAAGCAGCTATGATGCACTAGATGAACGTGGGCCTCATGCTTTTCCCCTGTTGGTGACAACAGCAACACATTTTCCACGTGCTTCAAATACTTGAATTATATTCTGAGAATGAAGATGCATCTAAGATTCATCTCCTGGAAGCTTACATATAACTACTTCCTCAGACAATTAGGCTGGATAGTAAATACCTCTCTTTTTTAAACACAAACATATGAAACCAAAACACAAACCAGTAAGTAACAGGTTAACCAAAATGTTCCAGCTTCTATTGTCAAAACAAATGTGCAAATTGAAATAAAAAAAAAAAAAAGTTACAGCTCCTGCTCTAAAACAGACACTTAATTATATACAAGTTTGGATCATTTAGCACGTTTTATTGATTCTGATGACAGTTTATCTGTTAATTACACATAATGGAGTCCTATGGGAATTTCACGTTTAATAATTCTGAGTCTTAGCGGATACATGCTCTAGGAAGCATGCAGTGAGACGTACGCTGCAGGGATGTGATACTGCACATCGAGGTGCACTGTGCTGAAAGCAGAGAAACCAAAAAATGTCTCTCTTAGGGAAAAAGAGGGCCACAACATTTTAAGAAAGATGCCAGGGAAATGGTACCTCTAGCAAAATTTTGTTCTAATTAATGTGAGCCCACTCCTCAAATCCATATATTTTTGATAGTCTTCTAATATGGCAATCCTATTAAATAATTCTGTGTCAGTAAGAGAAAATCCCTGAATCCTGTATCCTACAAACAGAATGTAATCAATACAGAGATGCTAACACACACAGACAAACGTGACCAATGTCTTAAGCAAGGTGTCCAATCACTGGGCTTAATTTGGAATACAAACACCAAACAAATTGGCTTCATTGCTCCCCTACTCTTTACCATGTCCTCAGATATTCACAGTTGTGGTGCAGAGCACGGGGAGGATGGGCTACTCCAAATCATTTGCCACAAACCATGCACACTTTGTGCAGAAATTACATAGCTTTTGCTCCTCTCCCAAGCCCAAAGCACAGGGCCAGATGTACGGGCAGCCCAGGAAGGAACATTAGGAGCATGGGACAGGAGCATTTTAGTAGCAACAAAATTCTTGGCAGATCAAAGGCTGATTCTTCCAGAAAAATATTTTTGCACCATGCTGCACAGAGAGACAGGCCTTTCTGGAGCACCTGACCATAAATGTCCAGCTTTTAACCTTGTATAAAGTTGGTCTGGTTCTTCCCAGAATCAGCGTTTGCAACTGAGCTTAGAAATACATGGATGGAGTCCGGTAGCGACAGTACAGCATCCCTCTGGTAAACAGAGCAATTGCTGATAATGAAAGAGGAACAGCAGTAAAATGTTTAATATATTTGTTGCTGTCTTTGAAATTCATGGATCGGTGCTTCGAAACCCGAACCCAGACAAACAGATCTGAGAATGGCCCAGGAAATGGAATGAGAAAAAACAGTGGGGAGAGAGGCACTTACGACCAGTGACTACAACTTCAAAATATTGCCTTAAAACTGCAATTTGGTTTGGAAGATTTCAAACTATTGCCTTAAAACTGCGATTTGGTTTGGAAGATTTAAAAATGATTTAATCAAATTACTATGATAATTTAACTTTCCATTTACAGAAAAGATTCAAACTCATTTCAGCTTTACCCATTCTAGGGGCTGCTAATGTTTAAGTGCAAACTCACTAAACCTGTGCTATTTAATTAGACGATGATTCAGCTCGCAGATTGCTCAGGAAAATATGAATCTCTACAAATATACTTCTTCAAGTTTTAGCCTTGGAGTTTGGAACTTCCACTTTACTCCAGATATTAAACAAATGTAGATCTTAATCCCTCAGGTGTAAGCCTTTGAAAATAAGGAAAATGGTTGAAAATGCTCAACTAGCCAAGGGGAAAAGAAGAGGAAAAATAAAAGAAATCTTTACAGTAACTACAGACTGGCAGACGCTGAAGTGAATTCAGAGCAGGTTAACTTGTCGCTGATAAGTCTAGTCCACACTTGTAAGAGAGGGCAATGTCATCAAAACCAAGCACCGCTATAATTTAAGGAAAAACAGACTCTGCAACAATCCAAAAGTAAAGAAATAATTTCACAGACAATATGAAATTAAATTTTAAGTTAGGTACAAAAATTTGAATGTTTTTATTTTTTTATACCAAGAAATGAAAAAAAAAATTTTTTTTTTGAGGTGGCTTCAATTGTATTCTACGTAATAAGAAACCCTATTCCCGTATGCAAGACACTTAAAAATTAGTGCCTTTATAAAGAATGAAAATGAACAGGGTAATTTTATAAGTATTGTAATTTGGAAGCAAGCAGGATTTGATATTAAGAATCCTGCAAAAAAAAAGAATCCCGGGCTTGTGTTCACCAGACACAAGACTCATCGATACAAGACACTGCTGAAAACATGGGATGTAAATCCAGGAGGAGGGAAAAGTTTTTGATCAGTGCCCCAGTGCAATGGGGGAGGGCGAGATCAACAAGTTAAGGCATGGACTCATTGAGCTCTGCTTTGAGAGTCTCTTTTTATCCTTGCAAACACGTTGTTTTGCCATCACAGCATGGGAAAACAGAATTGCACCTCTTCTGATCAGCCCCACAGAAAGCCAATTGATTGCATCATTGTGTAGAAATGAGAGAAAAACAGAGTTCTCATCTAAGAGAAACACCGCAAGGTCCAGATACAAATGGAGATTACAATCTACCTCGTTTAAAATTCAAGCTTCATCTCAAATGCAGCAAACAAACATCTGGGCCACCTAGGAATAATTCAGAACAGAGCACAAAGGGGAAGAACTAGCTGAAGTTTGGAAAGCACCTGAAATGAGGGCAAGGAGACCTCTCAAAATACTGCTCTCAGGAAGGATAGAGGCTGGTATGTTTGTATTGTGTATATAATATACATCAGTAAGAAGAAAGCAGAGGAAACCCAGGGGTCTCAAGTGAAGTATTTCTTCACGTCTGAAAATTCAGGCAGCATAAAGCAAGAAATTATTACAGTGAATCAAGCAGCAGGGAGTATGCAGCAGTGAACACACACATTAAGATGCTGATAAAGCACATCAGAGGGGCAAATATCAACAAGTAGAGCAAGGTACTTGAAAGACAGCAATCACTGTGACATCTGTGGTAAAATACAGAGGAGTAGCTCACAAACTAAAAATGGATAAATCAAGTTAGGGAGTTGCTGGATGCTGGAAGAACTGGATGAAATGAAGAGCAAGAACAGTACACGACACTTTTGACTTTAAGAGAACATTGACTTTAAGGGGAACAGAATCATAACCTGGGCTATGTCTGAAATAAAAGGAAATTATTTTTGGATGATATTGCCAATCCAAACAAACAAACAAACAAACAAAAACACAGAGATCACCACAGTGTTCACATGGGAGAGATTCTTTCAGAATTACAGACGTCCATCATGTCCTGCCCAAAATGTGAGACATATTTACAGAGGAAAACTTGCATTTCTGCCAAGTGCTTGTCCACGTTGTGTTTGTGTTTAATTTTTAGGAGAAAAACAACAAAGTGACATTTTGAAAAGCATATTGCTTAAGATACAAGTAACCCATGGAAATTGATGATGCCAAATCAAACTAGGTTCCCGGTTCCCTCACACAGCAATAATTCCCATCCTTTTTGCAGTCTGTAAGTGAACTTGCCTCAGATATTGGCTTTGGTTCTTCCTATGCAGGACCAACAAACACACGTAACATTGAACATCCAATTGCCTGTCTTCCCTGAACAGAACTATCTGCTGGGGTCTGCATGTTTAGGCTAAGAGACAAGCACACAAACAGGAGTGTTTTCCCTTTCAAAAGAGTATGGCAAAAGTGGTCTGAGATCTGGATTATTCCACTGGAAACAGACACTTCAATCAGAACGTATGTTGGAAATTAATGAGGAATAAACTACAAATTCCTTGTCCACAGGGATTAGAGGCAGTGGAAACCAAAACAGTAAAACAAAAGCTCGTACACTTGGTTTTAGTGAACAAGGTCTTCGTCTGGATTTCACTACGAGACAGAAGTAATTGCTGAAATTACCATTGAGAGCCACTGGTACACTGCTGCGGAAAAGGAGGGTTGCTAAGTGGCTGCCCCCCGTTGGATGTGGCATGGCACGTCACGCAGGGCCCTTCCTGCCCAGCCACGGGGATTTGCTTCCCAGGAAATTCACATAAAGGCAGAGAGCTGGCCAGGGGCAGAGGCAGCACAGCTTTGCTGGCGACCCTGCACCGGGATGAGGGGACCTGGGGCTCTGTCCCCCTGCTGCCACTGCAGGCCTCCCTGCCTCACCTCCCTGCCTCACCCCTGGGAGACTCGAGCTCCGAGCACATAATGGCTGTGGGGATAGTGGCTACCTTGCTCATAAACAGGCGAGAAACATCACAAAGTTCTCTGGTTACTACACCAACCACCAGAAAAAAACAGCCAACCAACCCCAAAACTGAGCAGGTGACAGAGGAGTTATTTGCTTTCTCTAAGCAGTGGGGGTGCAACCAATGCGATCATATGAAAATGGACTAGGAGGAAAAAACTGTGTTTATGAGACAGGAAAACTCTGACTATCCTGGCAATTTCCTTCTCTCAAATTCATTTCTAAGCTGTACCACTCTTTATATGAAATTATATGACGGAATTAACAGGTCTCACTATTTATATTTGGTAGTATAAATGCTGGCAATACATCAATGACGTGTGTAAATATATTTCTCTCTATATGGCTATTAGATACGATTTAATAATGGATTCCAGCACTATCAAGATCCAGAAAGATGGCTGAATAAAATAACATGCAAAAATGACATTGTTAGAAACTTAATACAGTATTTTGCAACACATAAACCCCAGTCTACACTGGTAATAAAGATGATGTTCTATGAAATATCATTTATAGGGTTCTATCAATTAATTTTTACTATGATAATATTATTTAATTGTAATAGCCTAGTGCTTGGAGTATGTTGTTTTGATGTTTGCAAAGATAAATAAGCTGCAGGTAAGAGCTATGTTTCTTACCAGGATAGATGATCATGTAACTTTTCTGGCATTTGTGCTGCTCTGTGCTTCATGATGTTAACATGCACAAGATCCTTCCTGGTTCGCATTCCTTCAATACTGAAAGGGTTTTTTCTTTCTTTTTTTTTTTCTTCCTTTTTTTTTTAAGAGTCAGTTAGCAAGATAGTGAGACCAGAAATTGTGATGGCAAGTCGAGGCCCTTTTCTCTTTCTGGTGTTACTGGCTAGACAGCCAGTATTAACGTTTAAGATTAAATTTTCAACAGTGCATAGGGTTATACTTCTAAGTGCCTAGCATCCACATTTAGGTCAGATTTTTCAAGATGCCAGCAGTCTATTAGGCAGATACACACAGATCACATTTTATAATGTGCTAATGTATTTTGACACATTAGTTACTTACTTTAGGTCTTAGATGGGAACTCTAAAATCTGGTCTCAGTTGTGACTCCCGAGATCTTCTGCAACATCTAGGCCTGAAGGAACAATTGAGTCCTTACTGATCAGGCAATTTCAAAAATCTGCTCACCTGCAACTCCCTGTTTAGTATTTCCTAATCAATACAGGAAAGCATTTTCTAATATGGAAAAGATGAGGAGGTCACCTTTTACGTGCAGGAGTGTGCATGTGTGCACTTGCGTTCACCTGAACGTATTTTGTAAATAGTTCACCTTCCCTTACACACGAGGAAGTAATTGGTACATGCATGTTTTGGAAACCATTCAAAGTTGATTTTCTGCGTGGGTAAACAAAGTGCTCGGTGGTGCCAGATTGCTTCATTTGGGCAGTGCAAGGGGGAACACGGGGCGGCTGCATCCGGCAGCTTCAAGGAACTTGCTTCTGTGCACAGAAGGGAAGGAAAGCAGGAAGAAAACAGGGATACTGACAGGACAAGGACAACCCTCTGGTAAGAGGGACTTCCCCAGAATCTGAGCATAAAAGGTGCATTAATCACTACTGAATCATTGCAGAGATTTAAAACTAACCTGATATATTCTTTATTAAGCACTACAAACTAAACCTAACTATTGAAACCACACGTGCACAGTGTTTAATGTACACAGGACTAAAATATCCATACGTTTGTGCTCTTATATTTGTATTTAAACTTTACAGACACTACATAAACTCTGCTTGGGATCAGCGATAATATCCAACGTTGATAGTTCTTGCATTTCTGGAAATTTATAGAGGAAGACTAGCATTGGCCAACATAAAAAATGGAACAGTTGAGAAGAGCCATCAGAAAATCTGCCTGAATACCAGCTCCTTGGCCCCACCTTTCAGAAAGCAACCGGCAACATCGCCTCAGACGCTGCACTGCAGAAACAGATGCCATGGGCCAAAAGAAAAGGCAGCAGTTGGGGTATTTTTAATGGTCACGGTAACTTAGATTTGCTGGCCAAAGCAAAGCTTGTGCTATTTATTTATACAAAATACAATCAATATTAAAACAATCTACAATTTCTTTTTCTGCTTCTATATAACAGCAGTGAAAGTAGTGTGACACTGTATCATAAATCACTAACACAGATGCAGTGCCATAAAACCACCTTTGTCTGCTATTTACGGTAGAGTTAACCTGGGAATCTCACTAGACAGCGTGGATATGGCTGAAACACCTAGGAGTCCTTAATATACTTTATCCATTCTCTCTACATCTACCAAAATGTTGCTGTATTTTAAACTGGAAAAATAGTGGTAGTTTTTGAACAAAGTCATTGTAGCAACAAAATACAGTAAAATGTGAACTGCTAACTGACTGACTTCATAATGGCATTTTACCTCCTTTTCTCAGGTATAGCTGCATGTACGTACATTCATCAACTTCTTAGTTATGTAAAAACAAGCTATTCCTGGTTTTGTCTATGAAAAAAAAAAAAAAGGTTTTACTTTAATACTTTAATTTTAGCAGTATTTGTTAATTATGACACCAGTGGTCTGATATTCTTTGCTGGCCTGTAATTCTGCAGGTTGGTGTAGCTACAGAGTTTGGTATCTGCTGCATTTACAACCTGGAGCTGAAATATTTAACGTCAGCAGTCAAAACACTTTGCTAAGAGGGAAGTCAAATGACTGGTTTGCTTTGTACTCTGCACAATAGTTTCTTTTAAAAGAGCCATTTTATTTATTTTAAGATGAGGGAAGGAGATGTTTTCACTTAAATGTGCACTGAATTCTAGTATACTGACTTACATTTCTCTCTGGTATTATCCTTGTTGAAATTCCCAGTGAAGTTAATGAAGCTACAGATGATTTTGACACACTCTGTGCACAATGTATGACTAAACTTTTTTTTTTTTTTTTTTCTTTGGCAGCAGTATATTTTATTATTACTTAACCACTGTATGCCTTTTGGCAAAACAAACAAACAAACAACAACATGTGAGTAATATCTAACACTGTATCCTTATATTCTAACCCCTAAACCTTTTTATCAAGTAAGTTACAGAAATATTTCTAACTGAAATTGAATTTGATTTATAGAATTAAAAAAAAAATATAATACAAATAACTTCACAATTTGGACTCCTAATTCCAGATAACTTTCTTGATCTGCTCACAAAGCATGAACAATCCTGAGAAAAAGCCTTCTTGTGGCTGCAAAGTGTCCACAACTGTATATAGTAAAAAAATAATAGTAAAAGTATAGTAAAAAAAAAAAAATAAAACTCTTAATTAAAAAATAATGTTGGGCTTTGAGGGGTGTTTCAGCTTTTTCCTCTTCTGGAGATAAAATCATATTCTAAAACTAAGGACAGAGTTATTGGGGTGGAGAACACTTTACAAAGAAACTAATAAGCATTTTGGCTTTGCATGTTTTTGTATTATATTTCCAATTAAAAATGCAGAGTGCTAAATCACATTACAAAGACAAATAGGAAAGTACAACTTCATTGTTGAAAACAATTTCCCTCCTATCAATCTGAGGATTCATGCATCAATATTGTAGATGAACTGTTAATTACAAAATCAATTAAAAAATTATTTCTAAAAACAGTCACGCGTCCTGGCTCTCAGGGGGGCAATTTGGGCAGAAGGTCTCATCTCACTAGGACCGCGCCAAATCACAAGTCGTCATCCACAAGTAAGCAAAAGCAATCTGGTTTTTCATTTTTCAGCGCGGCTGAGCCCAGCCTGAGATTGATCGTCACATATGGCCCCAGAAAACAAACTGTCAATACCTTGAATGCTGCAGAATTTGAACAAATAGCCGTCCGCCCATTCAAGCCACTCATTGCATCCCATTTAACAGATTTTATTGACAGTTTCCTTCTTGTAATTAAAGGGAAAACTACTGGCCAGCAACCAAGATAAAGTTCAAAGATAGGGTCAAAACAAAAGCAGATGGAGGGGCACGGTGTGACTGTCAATGGAACATAGCATCAGAGCACGTTATTGACACACAGGTATCTAATGATCGGCACGTCATTAAAGAGGGATCTATCGTGAACTTTATGCAAATGCTAAAAGGGACTTAAGACCACAATAAAGCATTAAGGAGACACAAAAGGAAAAACAACAAAGCACAAACGATTTTTACTTATCTGACAGTATTCACTGCTTCAGCACTTTTAAACTCAAATGCAGGAAAAAATTTCTTCCTGAGATTTTTAACCCTTTCTGCACAGGTAATAGGTAAATGCAGAAGATCCATAAGGTAAGGTGGGGTCCCTGTGAGACTAATAAAGAATTTCCTCCCCCCTCCCATATCCTGAATTCACCCTATCAAATAAATCATCAGTAGCTGCATTTAAAGAGAACGCATATAGCATATTCTCAGTGCATCCTTCCTGCTCATTTTAACCGCGATGATTAGACTTGTCTGGATTATGGAATGGATTTAGGAGAACAACATCCATATTCATTTGAAAGGATCTTTGCCTGTAAAATACTCTCCAAATCACACAGTGCATTACCCTCCACTCCCTTAGGATAATATTCCCCAAATACTTGGAACCAGAAAGCCCTTCTTAGTTTGAACTGTTTTGTTTGTTGCCTGTTAGACTAAAGGTTGATCAGCAATTTCTTCTTCTAAACCCATATTTAAAGCAAGCATGCAGAAAGTATTATGGAGAAAAGTGATATATTAAAAATGTAGCAACCATTGTGCCACTGTGCCAACCTGAATTAGCAAGTGCTATAGCTTTGAGGGTGACAAACTCTTCTTTCTCCAACTTCATGCTCTTGTATTTCTTTACCAGCTGCAGTATGGCATTGTTAAGGTCAAGAAGGCCTGCCAATTTGGACTGGTCTTCATCCATAATATAATCTTCAGCATATACAAGCTCATCTTCAAAAGAAAGTGACCGGTATACAACACCGAGAATCAAAATCTCCATCCAAGCACTCTGCAGAAGGCTCATCTGGTCAGCTAGAGACAAAGTGGAGAATCCTAAATAGAAAAAAAAAAAAAAAAAAAAAAAAAAAAGGAAAAAACACTAAGCACATTTGGATTTGTCATAAACCTGCTCCTCTACTTGATTTGTTTTTATATACATTGTAATAAAACATGTATGTATTCTATTACAACTTTTGTGCCTTTCATCCCCATTTTACTATAGGAATCTCTTGCCTCTGTTCATCACTACCTTACACCAAGAAGGACGCTTTAGGAGGGATTTTTTTTTCTTTTTGAAAGGGATGATTTGATGTTTTAATAGAATTAAGGTGATTAACACAAAGAGGAAAATTCTCTTTGAACTTTAACCTCAGGGGAAAGAGAAGTAACCCACCCTCCTCCAAGAAGATGTTAATTACTTCTGCAATGGCTCCTGCCTCTACTACACTTGTTGAAGTAATGGGATGGCATATTACAGTGCCAACTGAACAGCAGTCACACCATCGCTTTTCTGAGGACAAGCAAAAATTTAATAAATGCCTTTTAATGAATTTAAGTTTTGCTTTCCTATTTTTTTTTCTTTTTCCTGCTGTCTTTCTTAATAGGATCACGGGGGGCAAACATCTTTACTGCCCTACCTTTTCAGCCTCTTGTTTACAGTACCTGCTAATTTATGATATCAAATTGCTAATATCCCAATCACATTAGGAGCTACAGAACAACATGGGAGAGGAAGTGATTTCCTGGCCTGTTGGTGAAATGCAGCAGTTTGCCAGTTGGCACCAGCAACCACAAGTACTTAATAAAATCATCAAAGGGGATTAGTCAAGCCTTTCTTAAAGGGTCTTAAGACATGTCTGAGGCTTTCATTTAGTTGTTTATGGAGCTGCTTACATGTTCTTTGACAGGGTTCCTGCTGTATGAACATTCTTTTTGCTGTTCAATTACACTTAAATGCATTTTTCTGTTTTGAAAGTCAAGAATTACAGTCAAGTAGGAACAGATCATAAACTAGCAAATCTGCAAGGTATCTACTCCAAACAAGATTTTCTCTATAAGCACTAAGCAACAGAAGTAATACAATAAAAAAGACAAGCCCACATCCAAACCACCAGGCATCCATAAAAATGAAATATAAAACTGGCTGCATGCTTGCTCTCTCTTATTTCCTCCCCCTTATTTGTTTTCATTTTCTCATACTGTCTTTTGAGTCTTGTGATAGAACTGCTTTCAAAAAAACAACAAAACCTGAGCCAACACCACCACGAAACCTTTGAGAAGGTGACAATGGAAAATAACACATCTGTGATTAAAATAAGTAAGAGGGAAATGGAGAAGAAATAATCATTTGAAAGGTTATAAGGAGGAATTCATGATTTCAATTAGCTTCAACATTTCTGTTCCTTCCCGTCTTTCAAGAACCAGTTTTTCTGCAGCAGCAGATGGACAGAGAACGTAGCCTGCAGCACTGTCCTGTGACAGCCCTATTCTCCCTCCCAGACACTGCTGTTAGTAAATAGATTTACACATTCTCCAATCTCCACACATCTTTCTGCCGAATAATTAAAAGCAGGATGATTAGTTTATTGAGTGGAAGGAGGAACTTTTTTATTGAGGTCCATCCACGATTTTATCAGGGCCAGCACTTTTACGGTTGTCATGAGGGTGCAGGCATCCAATTTTTCTTATCTGCCTGATTAATACAAACGCTGTTTCAGGACGCATTAATTAACAGATACAAATCTACGTTCTCATGGAAGGATCAATACAGAGAAGAAAAGAGGCATCAATGTGAATTTAGTGCTGATGATGGAGAAGGCACTCTATTGACATTTACGTGCATAGAAACTTTAAAGTTGCAGTGGAGCCCTTTTGTCCCTGTGATTTACAAATTAACAATTTTTCAGGTATAACAATGTTTCACACACTTCTGAAGAGTTTAATTAAGCAAAAAGCAATAAAATCAGTTTTGATTAAAAAAAAAAAAGTTTAACTTGCAATTTCTTTGTATTTTTTTTTTTTGAAAGCTCCCTACTTCCCTCCTTTATTTATCTATTTTGATATATACATATTTTTTAATAAATACTGCTATGTTTCAATAACACTTACTGTGCCACAGCCAAAGGAAATTACATATGCCCTGTGAGAGGAAGAAATGGGATTTTGCCTACAGTTTATTGTTCTGCACTCTTGAAAAATCTACTTTCTGGTATAGGAAATATATTAATTGTTTTTATATGGCACACAAAAAATCAAAGGACTTTTTTACATTATAGAAAAACTGGCAAATATAAACCACACTGTTCTGCTCTCCAATAATAAATCAAATAAACATGATTATTTTCTCCCTGATCGAAGTAACTTTCCCTTGAAAGCCTGCTCAGTGAAAGCATGTTTTAACTTTTACAGGCATCCCTTGTGGGAATATAAAGCTGTATCATGTTGTAATTAATCTGTCTTTGTTTTGTTCTGATTTTTCAGAAATTGTGAAAGCATCCTGCGTGTCTCTTGTATTCCACCAGTGCCCTTTTAATAGATGTTCAGCAAGTCACAGTTAACAGAACAGATTACACAGCCACAGACGTGTTTACATAGAGGGATTCATTTTTAACTGTTTGTGAAGGTTGCGCTTACTCCGTGCCAAACTTTGCTCTGATTCTCTGAGCTTTTGTTATGCAGATCCCCTAGACCAACCACGTTCGGTGACAAGTGGATATTTCCTATTTCAAAATGTAACTATTTGAAAAGAAGTGTCCGGATCACCCGTGAATACACTGCCAAATTTCTGCACCAGCCACAGGCTTCCTGGTCTCAGCTCTAAGCTCTCTCCGAACAGCCCTGAGATGCTGCCCACGGTGGGCTTTTGAACTTTGTCGTGCCTTGTCTGGCTCCTTAATCCTGAAGAGCCTTGCCGCTCAGAGTTTTCAATGTAGCACTGCACAATGGCTTTTTAAAGCACCACGTTGTGCGCCTTCTTCCCCCTTTGCATGCACCATGGTGGTGACAACTTTGATCTCTGCCTGCCTCCCTCCCCATGTCAATGCCATTTAATGTATCGCAGGCATTTGCTCGCAGAATGGCTCTGTACCTTGACCTGCAGTTAAACAGCGTGTTTGTCTGCAGCACGGCGCGCTCCGAATAAACCAGATGACAGTCCGGAATAACGTCATCTGGAAGGATTGAAAGGCTTCTCAAGAGTCAGGTACCCCCGAGGTAATAAGCTTGAAGGAAGCATGTTTTGTGCCAACCCTCCTGCCATCTTCTACTAGACGCTCATGTGCTTGACAATGATGCCATGGGCGCTTGTCACAATTTTTTTTTCCCTTTTTGCCTAGCAAACCGATGCACTTTGCAGTCAACTTACAAAAAAGGCTAAGCATTTGAAAGTGTGAAGGGCAAAAAATATCTGACGGCTAGTCTTCAAAAATACACTTTCATTTCAGAAAGCATGAATGTTTATTTCCTGAGCTGAGTGTTGACAGAAATAGGCTGCAGTGCAGGCATATGAATTTAACCCCTGGTAGGCATTCTTTTCAGCATCGTTTTATGTGGCTGCATGCAAGCATTGTAAATCTACAGGGTGTCTTGTAATATCACTTCACAATAGCATTGATTTGCTGGTTACAGATTTTCTTCCTTCCTTTTTTTCTTTCGTTCTCCTCCTTTCAGGGACTGTAGTGTTTCTTTGGCTAAAAATAGATACTTTTCTACAAACAGCATATCACACTCAAATTGTAATTATGCTGTAATGACTCACTGAGATCACCGAGTGTGCATTGAGAAAAGGTTGATTGAGCAACTGAACATATGCTTGCTTTTCTCCTTTCACATACCAGTAAACCCAAAGCTCAAAGGAAGCAGAAATAAATAGGTAGAAAGGCCTCGGCATGTTTATTAGGGGAGCGGCCGGGGCGAGCGGGATCTGCGCAGCGCTCTGTGCTTGCAGCCAGTGAGGCAGGCACCGAGCGAGCGCCGCCTCGCAGACGGGGCTGACGAAGCCACGAGCTGCTCAGCTCCCGGCACTCGCACCGCTTGCTCTCCGCTCCACGCCGCTCCCAGCTCCATGCTAAGCAGGGGAAATCTTTTGTATTCCTGAAGACCCTTTCCTCCGCTTCATTAAGATGGACTTCATGGACACTAACTCACTAGGGGCTACAGTGAAGCAGCTGCAGATGGTCAAGTGCCAAAGTAAGATCTGTAGCTTATACACAGCACTGCGAGAACTACTTGACAAAAAAAAAAAAAAAAAAAAAAAAAAAAAAGACAGTGGCTGGACATATTCCTACCTTTATTTCCAGCCTTGAGCATCTGAGGCGATGCCTGAATCAGGCTACTCTAGCTCGAGTAGTTTCACTTTGCAGGGAATGAGCTTCGCCTCCTCCCTGTTATGTGCGCAGAAATCACAATGTTTGATCAAACCAGGAATGAAAATTGCTGGCAAATCTGGGAGCTGCTTGAGTTTTCTGATAATCACCTCCCATTTATTTCAGCATTTGTTTTTGTGACTGTTTGTTTTAAGAGCAGAATATTTCTTTTGCTTACCCTGGTTTGTACTTCAAATATCTTCATTTACATTTTCTATAATCAAAGCTCTGCTTGAAAATGACATGTTCACTAGTGTGTTGCAGATTCAATATATTTACACAGTTGAAATACCAGAGCTGGATTTTCAAATTATTTACACTTAATTTTGATAGATTAACATCCTTCTAAATGTTTTATGGGTACTGATGTTTCCAGAGCAATTTCCTTACTTCAAAAATGATGTAGAGTCACCACTGCCAGAAGAACAAACGGATATTGCAAACACTTTAGAGAAAAAAATAAAAGAAAAAAAAAGAAAAAAAGAAACAAAAACTTTTAAAACTTTTAGCCCAGAAAACTTAGTAGAGAGGGTGTGGCCTCACAGTCAAACAATAAGCAGCGGGCCAAATGCTTTCTCCTGACTACACAGGAGTGAACATAAAGATACCCCACTTCATTTCAAGAGCAGCCACAGGCCCAGGATGCTGCTGTTGGACACGCAGCGGTCCCAGGGCTGCCCAGTGGTCCTGCCACATGCTTGGCACTTGCCCAGACTCATCACACAGCTTCAGCTGGCTTCCAGGGATGTACACAAATGCTGGTGAAATTTCAGCACTGAAATTCCTGCTAGGGTTACATAAGGTGTTCTAGGCGTGATCAAGGTATTTGCTGAAGGAAACCTTCAGAGCCTGACTGCCATTAAAATTAGTCTCTTCCTTCTGCAGAAACCCAGGGAAAAGGATGGCATGATTCACTTTTTTAGGGTGCTTTTAGAGCTGGATCTCCCACATAGATCTAAATTAAGAGAACTTTTTTATTACAACACAAAATTGATTTAATCGCATTTCAAAATACTCTGTTATAAAAATATGTAACAAGACTCGCACACTTTTCAGCTGTTATGGAAACTATTAAACAGAAGGAGAGTGCTCTGACTAATCACCAAACATATTTCACAGATTATGGATGAAATTTAGTTCTTGGTGAAAGCTGGAACAGAAACAGATATACTTCATTATGCCAGAGTGGACCTGTTATTTCTTTTTTTCTTTCTTTTTTTTTTTTTCATACCCATTTGCTCATGGAGCCCTTGGTCAAAGGACTAATAATTGCATGTGATGCCACAACAAGCTGAAATGTAAGCATGACTGAGGATTTTCATGTGCAAGGTGTCAGGTCATGAAATAGAAAGACCAAACTTGAAAGTCAGAGATAGATACCAAAGCACAAACTCAAACACAAAACACAGCCAAAGACTCAGCTTAGGCTGTTTGTTGGATTCAGCTTCCAAGCTACTTACAATTGATATGCCACAACTAAAGTTATGTTTAGCAACTAGCCTCACCCAACAGCTTTCTGCACAGAGGGCAAGTGAAACCACACCATTTTCCCAGCGATGCTTTGCTACGCAGCCTGTCCTCCTGCCCCTGTAGCAGAGCACCGAAAGTAGTGCCGGGACTCTGCTGCATGCCAGGAGTGCCAGCTGCCACCTGTGAGCCCGGCGTGTGCCCGCCTGGAACATCAGGTTTTGTATGTGGAGGTGCCCAAGAATCTCTCTGACTCTGCTACAAGAAAGCAAAACACATTCAGGGCACGCTGGGCTGTCTGCAGCCAACCAACCCAGTATGCTTTCATAGTTTTAATTTAAGGATGCTTATATTCTAACTCTTGTTGTCCAAGTTCTTATAAATATATATATACATATTATATTTTTAACAGGAAAAAGGCCTATGGCAAGTGCTTTTTCACTAACACCTAACGGCATAACGGGAAATGCCATACAGAGCAGTAAAAAAAACAGGGCTTTTATCCTGATGCTACTTTCATCTCACTGAAACAACAGCAGAGAGATGGCACGGCAATAAAAATGCATTCATGCTGCATGTCCCTCTCAATCCATTAAGAACAATGGATTCTCACTAAGCAAATATTCACTTGTCAGAAGTATTTGCAACACTGGATTCATTCAGCAGGAGTAAGTAAGTGAAGTTCACAGCAATTTAAAAGCAGCAAATTAGACATATACAAACAGTGAAGATGCTGCTTGCCTACTGTGACCTTTCACTCAAGGTATACAAAAAAGTGTTAATGTAATTTAAATACCAGTTAGAAATATTTCTCTTTTGTGTTTTACCCTGTGAAACCTTACATAGTAAGATTAAATAGGAACAACTTAAGCTTGCCATTTCTACACAGGGTAGGACACGTATAGTGAGATGTAACTCACTGTACTTCCAATTGATTTCAGCACTTGAAGCTGAGATCTCTCAAACCAGACAAAAATTACTAGGCAGCTACTTTAAAATGTCTTTTTGCTAGTTACAGTACAAGTTCTTACAAGCTTCTTCTTTAGCAATAGTAATGAATGTGAGCTGCAAAATGCCAGTGATTAAGACTTTCTCTCTGACTTCACATGAGTACTTCCAGTTGCTAATACTCTGCAGTGAAACATTAAGGATGAAAAAACCTGGTCAGTCACTCTTGCTTCAGGACAGACTTGGTGAGACCTGCATGTATGGGATATTTCCTAACAGCATTTCTGGGAACAGATGGTTCGAACTACTGCACATGCTATTTCCATTATTTTTCATTTCATACCTTGTTCCAATATTACTAAGAAAAAGGAAAATATAAAACAACAGATTTAATGAGATTCATAATTAATAATTTATTTTCCCCTTCTTCTGGTTTTATCACTGGAATTTTTACAATTTTAAATAGCATTACTCCAAATTCATACCAACCTTATATTAAGAAGGAAACAAGCCAAACACTTCTACTTTGATTATAATCACCAGATACTCTGAGAACAGATTAATAGTAAATGCTTTCCCTCCCCGCCCCCCCGCGGCCCCCCTTTTTTTTTTCCTGCATGTTAGACAATTAGTACTTGGAAATCCTTCTGTTTTACCTCGCTGTAGTGATTTTTTGAATTCTAAGACATGGACAATTGAGGAATTTTACAATTAGGATAGCAGTCCGATGTGACCCAAGGTAGCTGTAGGTCCCCCTGAGGACAGCAGTACCGACTCACAGATTCTAGAGGGTAATCTTTCTAATGCACTGCATGTATGATCTGATCTGACTATTTGAAGTTAACTCTTGCAGTTCTTTACATCGTAACTTTTGAACATGGTTTGGTTAGACTATGGCTTTGTTTTGGGTCATCCTGTTAAAGAAAGTAGAGGCAGATGACATGGTGCGCTCTTAAAACTTGCTCTCACACTTGAAAAGTTTGTGTCCAGGGTACTTTTTTTTTTTTTTTTTTTTTATGATGTCTGACATATTTTGAGATACCACCTGCATGCCCAGACATTTGTAAAGGAGAAAACATAGCAAGATTATATTTATGACCCAGATTTTTTTTTTTGGTGAGTCTACATTAAAAAAAAAAAAAAAAAGCCCAAAAATATTCTCAACATAAGTATTGATTTCACACAAATTTTCCTTCAATCTGTTTTGGATATATGTATTTTAGTACAGGCACACTAAAGCCAGCCTTCTGGGTGAAAAAAATAAAAATAAAAAACTATACTGACATTAATAAAGTAACTGTGGATGAAGAACAAAAATTATCCTGTGTGTTATGCTGTAAGTAGATCCTTCAATGAATTCAGCTAGCAGAAGTTAAACTTTTTAATCAAACGTAATTAAACAATTAAAAAGGCTACCCTTTTCCCTTCTTTTTTTACTGAGCCAAACATAACAAAAAGAATATAATTTTAGAGAAGAACATAACTAATTAATAACAACCATCAACATAACTTCAGGTTCTGCTCACTTCAGACTTTGTATGCATCAGCTTCTGAGCAACAACAAGCACAGACTGAGTACTGAGGAATTTGGAGCTCAAGCTCCTTCAGCCTGCTGCACTTCAAAGCCAAGTTTGTTTCATTATTATTATTATTTCTCCACAGAAAGGACAGATTTCTTGCACATTCAATATGTGCTGCCTATTATTAATAGCCTCCATGGGTCTGCTTTGAGAGTGCTTTTGCTCGACGAGTGCTAGGTCATTACTGTTTGCCTTTTGCTCCCCCAGGGATGCTCCCAGTCGTTTGCTCGCTGAGAGCAGTGGCAATCCTTGCTGCCTCCATCAGGCAAAGCCAGGTTTCCAGGAATTCCCCAATCATGTTAATAATATGAATCCAACACCAGAATGTATTAGCATAGAGAGACAAGCCTGCCTGAGACCCAATCAACGTACCCACGTTAACCCTGTGCGCTGAGCTAGCTGGGATCTGTTTCCATAGCCAAAGCAAAACCTTCAGGTGGGAAAATTTCTGGTAAACATAACCTTTTGCTCCCAAGCAGGAAAAACACCTCTCAAAACATCTTCCTTCTTCTGAATTTTTAAAACTTTTCTACTGGCTAGTTGATGTTCTGAATGTGCTGCGTGTGCCAAAACATTCCAGTGCTCTTTATGTGTTCCGTGCTTTTGGGGAACAAATCGGCATGCATTTGTTCTCCTACATGGATGTTGAAATTTTTCGTTTACCTAACTGAATATATACGTACCATTATGAACATCTCTGGGGGCTGTGTCTTAAGTCTACAACAGTCCACACACACACACACACACACAAAAAAAAAAAAAAAAAAAGGAGAGAAAAAGAAAAAAAAAAAAAGGAAGCTGCCTGATTCTAATACACCTAATTAGCCATCGGCAGACTCTTAATTGCATACATTAGGATGATTCCATAGTGGAGATTAATTCTAAATATACCCAAGCAGCTGGTTAAGATGCCATGGATTACAGTGTGGACTGTACTTTTCCACTTAATTAGATATCAAAATTAAGCAGCAACAAGCATTTTGACATAACGGGGATCAAGCCGCCGCTTGGCATCCCAGAGCTGCACTAAAGTGACCGCTAAACAGAGCCGCACAGATGGAGAGATATTAAATGCCGCACTGGAAAGTAATTTCAAATAATAAAATATCAATATTTACATTTTAATTACCCCTACTGAGAGCCGCTCTGTCATTTTCACTATTGCCGACGCAGCAAGGGGTAGTGGAATGACATTGCGGCTCTGACTGCAATGACTATTTTGTTTCCATTAAAGAATGACAAGTGTTTTAGAGGCAGTGACACCCAGTGTGTGAACAAGAATGACAGCAGATCAGAAAATTCCTATTAAGGGAATAAATGACTCAACAAGAGAATTTACTTCAAGCAGCCAGCTCCTCCTTCAAACACATAATCCTTTCTAAATTTCCTGCAGAAAGTTTATTATTAGAGGTGCCCAGGGGAAACCTTAGCTTCTCATAAAATATTTAGACTGATAGGACCTTACATGATGACCAGTCAATTTAAAAACACTCATAACTCAATGTTCATCCCGTCTAAGAGAAATGGGAAGAGTCTGTATGAATCAAAAGAGTTTGAGGGGGAGAAAAAGGCAACTAATAGCACACAGCCAAAAGGAAATTCCTTCCTGTCAGACCGGGAAGTTTGGACAGTGCATGGGCAACGCTGGGGCTATTTTTGCCACCTTGCCATCAGTTTTACTAGCACTGGCACAGTGAGGACTGCACACCCCATCTGGATCACAGTTTGCTGGCTGCCTTCAGAATGACAACCAGGATCTGATCACAACCGGTTCAGGGCACGGTGCAGGTTCATGCCTGCCTCGTTTGTTTTTTTTTTTTCTGGGTGTTACATCCAAACACTTTTTCTTGCAGCATGTACAGCAGAAACCTGCAAGATACTTTTGTTGCACCTTAGGAAACTAATTACTTCTGATCAGGTCTGAAGTCAGTATCATGGAAAACATTATCTTACATCTGACTTGCTGCATTTACAAAGAAGGAAAGGAAGGAAGGAACAAATGAAACTAGTTGAGGAAAAAAATGTCTTCCTTGAGGATGTCTGTCAAACTACACAGATCTTTACAATTTCAATGGCCTCAGACATGAAAAAGTACGTATGAGAAAATCCTTGGTCAGTACCGCCCCATATGCAGCTAAGTGACCCTCCTAAGCCACAGCTTGCAATTAGTTAATATTGTGCAGAGCTCAACTTCTATAAACGTGATAAACGGCTAAGAGCAGAGCTTGGGGAAAAAAAAAAAGGCATGAAATTTTTTACAGAACAGAAAAAGAACAGCTTTATGGCAGTGACTACTGCAGGAGTGTTAGAACCAGGTTTGACATTAAGAATTAGCAGTGAAGTTCAAAAACAGTACTCTGACATTAGCAGCCTAACTAGTTGGTCTTCTTTTTCTTGTCTTTCCTCTTCCCTTTTTCTTTTTTTTTCTTTTTTTTTAAGTACCCAGGAAGTACTTCTTAAGCATCCCTAATGCTTTTAGGACAAGACACTTCCCCATTTCTCAGCCACTAGCACCTTTTAATTTCTGAAAGAGCCACGGTTGAAAATCTTAATTAATTGTTCCATACTGCTTCAGGATCATTATGCAATGTAATAAAGGCCGTGTAATTATGAAATTTTACAGCCATTACCAAGGCTGATGGCTCGTATTTCATCCTCAGCTGGACCCAATGGCTTTTAGCCACTCAGCTCCCCTTTGATGAACTACAGACAGATCTATCAGGCCCAAACAATATCCAGGCAAGGCGGCTATAATAGCTACCTACAGATGAAGCCATAGATAAAGATAAACTATAAATCTACACACAAATGCAGGCACATTGCCTCAGGATGACAGAGGGGAGAGGATGAGGCACTTGGGAAAGCTAGCAGCTTGCAGAAAGGAAACCCGTTCTCCCGCTGTCTCTCTCTCACTCTTATTCAGTCTGAAATTTGTTTGGCTTCTTAAAGATGTAAAACCCTCTCACACTTAAAAATAATAATAATAAAAAAATACATTTTGAAGAACTATGCATTTTTCAATAGAAGGCAAAGTGTTACCTTATTCACCTATTAAATTTAATGAAGGGGCACTTATACGGACAAATGAACTCATCCTCCAGATAAAAAGTCATAGTCAACAAGTTTGCAAATAATATAATATCCTTAAAAATGAACCCAGGTCTGTTGCTTCTGACACTGAAAAAAGCAAAACATCCCTGATTTCTAAATGCATTATCATGAGCAGATGCACAGAGGTGAAGTTAGATGACAGGCTTTCACTTGAGGCGGCATGGGAGATGCAATTTCATGCAACATTGTCCCACATTATTTTATTTTCAGTTGAAAATGAAAATACTTTTCAAAATTCAGTGAAAGTTAAAGGAGCAAGGGGATTATATATAACCTTAGTACCTGCACCACCAGAATGTACTTTATGGAGGTGACCTCCAACAATGCACTCTAATTTAAGACAGAAGGCCTTCCAAGTATGTTTTGTTAGTTGTTCCAGATTGAGACAAGGCTGACTAAATGATCTCTGAGGAAAAGAGATGGTGAGCTGCAGCATCCTCACCAACTTTCAAAGAGTCCAGGGAAGAGTGTGAAAACATTAGTCTGAAAACTGAGTCTAGTAGTAGCCCTTCCAGAAGCCTGAGGTTAGTTGTGAAGCTGATGTCAAGCTCATGGCTGAAACACATCAGAAGAGAAGAAAACTTATAAATAAAATATCAACAGCATTCTAATACTAACAGCAGAATGGCTCGGCCCTTTCCGAAGAAGGTAGGACAGATTCAGAGGAGGTTTAGAGAAAGTAAAGCAGAGCAAGGTACCTGGGAAAACTCTTATGAAAAGAGAAAACAGGAACTGTTTTCCTCAAAATAGTGATGAATTAGAGAATGCAGTACCAGTATATATATATTAACAGTATAAAAATAGGTCTAAAACTTTTATCCTCCTAGTCTTATAACACAGACTAAGCACCATCACAGTGAAATACAGGAAGTTCAGTGTGGAGGAAGGAAGGAAATCCTTCATTCACAGCATTGCTGGACTGTGGAACTCCTTGCCGAAAGGTGTCACTGAAGCCAGGACCTCAGAGAGGGAAAGCCAGAATAGCGACAGACAGAATACTCTCAATCCAAGTAAAAAGGACAAGGACTGTTTTCTTCCTTATTCAGTCTAACCTCTAAACATAGGAAATGAGAAAAAGTTTTCCTGAGGCTTCTTTCTGCCCACTATGGGTCCGTGTATCTTCCCCTGAGGCTAATAACCATTGAAGGCAGCGGAGTGCACGTCAATGAGCTAGCATTCAGTTCCTACTTGCCTTAAAACTCAGAATTTGGGCTGCCTTTCTTTGAGGTGTTTGGATCCTGCTCCTACAATTAGAGTTTACAACAGAAACGCTTAGAGAGATGTGCCCCAGGCAAAGAATCTCAAAATCACAGCAACTGAGCTCTCACTCTGGAACTGCTACTGTAGAAAGATAAAAATAATGGATAAGGAAGAGCCACAGGAAATTTGCATCATACACATAAAAGCAGCAAGGTATATGTAAAAGCGCGTTTGCATAGAGCTGTGCATGCATGCATTTGCACTAAGCAAACTCACGGTATTGTAAAGGCTACTGAAATGAGGAAAGATCACTTGCTCATTAACTTGTATTCTTGTGTTATTAAAGATGTATTTTTTGAATAACTAAAACTCTCTTGCTGAAGGACAAAATAATCATGTCATCAACCAGCTCAGATCAGAGAAGTATTTCTTGAAACAGGGAACAGTCACAAAGGGTCACTGGTCAACAAAGTTGCAACTGCAGACAGGCAAGGGAATGCGTGATTCAGGTTTTCCCAGCACAAATGCTGGGGATGTTTGATACATGGTCTTTTAAGGACCAGTATCTACTGTTAACATTCCTTATTGAAACAGTATGTATGGGGAACATTCACTGTATATGGTGTGAATTGATTATTTCTTGTAGTGTAAATTATAAGCATTCTTAATGGGGAAAAAAAAAAACAAACAAAAAAAAAAAACACCAAAGACTTAATCATATACTATACATTAGGACATCTAGAATACTAGGATATATGGATACCACTAGGCTCTGATTCCTGGACAGCATTTTAAATTGTCTTCTTACGCTGTAAAAAGTTACTAGAATTCAGTGAAGGTCTTAGCTAAAGCATGGTAAATCTTCTACCTCCTCCACTTCCCATCCAGATGACTACTTTTAGGCAAATTAGCATCAACCTCATGGATGAGCTCTGTAGCTTTACCTCTTTTTATCCTCCCACCCAATCACTCACATCAGTAGGATGAAAAGCAAATACAAACGCACCCAGCAGGAGCATTCTTCAGAGAAAAATAAACTTAAAGTAAGAAGTAAATACAAAGATGTTATTTTAAGTTCTATCAGAAGCAGTTATACCAGTCAGACTGTTATATCAGTCTAATAAAAATAATATAAGAAATCACATATATGCCACCCTACAATTTTTATTCCACAGAACAGCTGCATGAATTTTTGCTCACATTGGTTAAGTGTTGTCTGTCACAGAATGAATGTCAGTATTGCACAGTGTAAGACTACAGCTATGATTTTTAATAAAGTACAGCAAAGAATTACAAGCCGATCAGAAAGTTACGTTGTTAATTTACACTTTTCTGCAAACTGCCTTGAAGCAGACCTGGCTCAGACATACTGGGGCAAAGTTTATTTTTTCCAGGTATGGATTACTGCAGATGAAAAAGGAATCAGCATTACATATTTTGCTAAAGCTTTCAGTTTTGGTCTTAAAACATTATCATTACTCAATATTTCTTTTCCATTTAATAAACAGTTGTATGCAACTTACACATCAGCATAAAGCATTTTCAAGGAACCTGTTTAGAGAACATGCAGAGGAGGGCTTTTGTTACGTCTCTGAAAAACCTAACTGCAGTAAGACCATACTCTGACATACAGAAAGACATTAGCATAAGTACAGACCAAAAATGGAAGGGAAATAGGGTATAATTGCATGTTTTCTCTTTCAAGATTCACCAAATGTGGCACAAATCTGTAGCTGCTATAATGCACACCATGTTTTACACTGATTTTCTACACTTGGTATTCCCTAGCTGAACTGTTTCTAAAGTCTATGGTGATTT
Organism: Oxyura jamaicensis; assembly: GCF_011077185.1. Lineage (NCBI taxonomy): Eukaryota > Metazoa > Chordata > Aves > Anseriformes > Anatidae > Oxyura > Oxyura jamaicensis. Next base: position 22,353,120 of record NC_048895.1, read on the forward strand.
TTTTTCTACAGCAAATCAGCAGTTTTTCAAGAGGTCTCTGTGCAACCCAGGAGTATGACATTTACTAATGTGTTGAGATTCAGGGATTCTCCTTTGTAGAAGCCAACACTAATAAGAAAGATATGGTTCAGTGTCCTGGGTATTCTTCCCAGTTTTATTAATTAGATGGAAAGCTTCTCCCTCTGGAATACTGCAAGGTATTTATTAACACTTCAGCCCACAAACTAGAGTAAATTTACAGTAGTGGAGGTAATTGCTACATACACGAGCTCTTGTTATCAACTTGGCAGGGATAAGCAAAAAAAAAACAGAGGTTTAGATTATGATCTTTTTCATGATATTTTAATTGTGCTTCTTAATCTGCTAAATTAAAAACTATGGTACAATCTTACTCAGATCACTGACACAAAAGATCGTATCAATTTGCAACAAAATGTATGAATGATTCTATCCCTTTTAATTATACAGAAAATTTAACAGTCACATTCAACATGGCCACAGAGTGACTAAGATAAACACCAAGTCTTTTACAGTTGTGCCATCTTATCCCTCAGCACCTTCACATTTTACTCCAAGTCTCTAATTTTTTAATGCACAGATACTCTTCCCTAGCTGATACATAATACCACCAACTTCTTTCTCTTCCTTCACCTTCAATATCCACAGTTACTCCCACTGCCATGTCCTAGCAAACTGGCAACTGATAACGACCAGGCTGACAGTCAATAATATTTATTTGTTACTTACATGCTTTACTCAAGAAGCATAAGTATCCTCAGAGCTACTTCATGCAACCATGTTTTCCTCTCACCATTGCTTTCAGCCTTCCCTTCCTTTGCATCTGTCCCTCTGTCAGACTTTGTTATTCTTTTTGGGCACCAGAAGATCAGTTTTAAGTCTAACCAGTGATGCCTTAATTGATGCACACTAAATCAACTTCAGAGCTTTTTCACTATGCAGTTCTCAGTGCTCTTATTTTTCATTCCTCACCCTATGTTCTACACTTGTGGAATTGCAAAATGTTGAGCTCTAGCATCTGGTATTTGCACACATTTATCAATAATTTTTAAAATAACATGGAAAGCATGATTGTACTTTATGTGGATGTGTCAGCGTCTGAAACTTCTACTCTATCCGTGATATGAGAAGGAAATAAGTTAGAATTTCCTCAAGTGTTTTGCCAAAACAACACACTTGCTGGGCAATCACGTAATACTTGGTCTAAAGGCAAAATCTTGGTATTCGAGATGTCTGTGCAGAAGTAGCTATGAGAGACAGCTCCAAAAGCTCTTTTGTAATAATTCACTGTTGCTGTGATTGTCTTTGTAACAGAGCTCCAGTTGAAACATATTCTCACTATTTATATCTTCATTCCTTCAGTATCAACGTAAAAGTTAGATTGACAATGAATCCCACTCAGCTATCCTGACTGCACAGGGCACATGTCATTCCCAGCTGGCACTTGCCAACGTCCCCTCGTCAAGCAGCTAACTAACTTGCTAACATCAGCAGTTTTAAGGAGTATATCAAAGATGACACAGGAGGTATTGATGAAGTATGAGGTAATAGTCAGAGGAAGAGCATGAGAATGACAGTCTAGTCTCCCAGATCTACCACTGACTTCCCTGCGATTCTGTTGGAGTCACTGTACTCCCTGTCTCGGAGGCTTTCTGTGCATGCTAGGGATGTATATATCAGTTCACAGGGCTGCTGTAATATTCTAGTCATGTAATATTTGGAAAAAAATAAACAACTAATATTGTCAGAAAAAAAGGTCTACAAAGTATATTTAACATTTTTAGAGAGCAGAATGGATGAAGGTATAAACTGGCTAAAATGTTTTTAAAAAGAGTGGATATGCTCTATTCCACTGTATGTAAAAGAAATAAACCAATGTGTAGTACTCACATCCTTCAATCCCAGCATGCTGAGAATCCTACTTCACCTTTTACATCTATAGCTCTCAGAGGACCCCCAGATTCGGAGGTACAACTGATGATTTCACTGTAAGGAAGTTAAGTGACTTACACAAGGCAGGTCAGTGGCAGAGCCACAAAAGGGACTTAGTGTTCAGCTGCTGGTGCTGTGCTGCCCCAGCGCACTACGGCACCTCCTTCTCTCTGCCTGGAACTACAGCCATCTGAGTCCGGTTCCCATGGGTAGGCTCAGTGTCCAGCCCATGTAAACAGTCTCATGGTCCTACATACTTCAGCTGACCATCAGAAAAAGACCAGAAGAACATAACCTGATTGCAACCAACAGGAAGTTTAAATCGGGAAGTACAAGAGTTTGAAATAGCTTCTGTTAATGTGACCAGATTTTCTTTTGTGTACTTGTGCGGCAGCAGGACTATGCCCATAGGATGAAGGCATTCTGCACTGCACTAAGATGAACATAAAGCAAAACTAGGATCTTAACCATGCAGTGCTGACTTTTATAACACTGAGTAAGAGGGTCAAGTGCACTAGTGTTCCAAAACTGTAAACAGACATTGATATTATACTGCATGTATAAAAATGCATAAAATACATTTAATTAACTCAGGGTTGTGACACAGACTGACAATTCAAAACAGAAATCTCAAAGCTATACCTGACACCTTTGGAGTTATTTTGATCTTTCAGGAAGATACATATTTAGGCCAGATTTCTATACATTTGTATGTATTTTTTTAATATTTGAAAAATGCATATTATTTACCCAATTGCCTGGAATGTCTATTGGAGAAATACATATTTATTTTTAAAAGCAATCCATATATTATTTATTCAGTGGATGAGAATGACTTCAAAAAATGTTCTGGTCCATCAAATAAATACATATTTATAAATGGTTTTTAAAATGCATATTATTTACCCAATGGACTGTAATGGCTCTGCTAGCGCCATTACATGTAAATATGTAATTAGCCACACAATAAAATATCCCTACAAAATTTCTCTGAAAAGCATTGTATTTCCATGTGTCAACGTATAATACCTTTTCTGTTGTTATTATTTTGTTTTTAGCATCAAAGGTGATTACCCTATGCTAATGACTAAGGCTTTACCATATTTCAAATCCAGCGATCTCGGCAATTATACAGAGCGTAAAGTTGAAATCCACATCCTTTTCTTTCAAAACTAAGACTTCCCAATCCTCTCCTCACGGGCGGTGCAGCTGGGCCAGCCTCCCTGCCAGCCCCCCGAGGCTGATGGGGCTCCCCTAGCAGCACCAGCGCTCCCGTCAGCGAGGAGCGGCAAGCACCTGGGCGTGTAGCTCTCCTCATGTCGCTCTCCTCCAAGCTTCTCCTCGCTGCTAGCCAACGCACCTGCAACACTGCTGGACCACCTTGGTTAAGGCCTGCCAATCTCAGCTGGTGCCAAACTTTTTTTTTTTTTTTTTGCTTCTTTATTCACGTGGGCTGTTTTCTGCACAGAACTGAAGATCCTCAAAATGCCTTTTTTTTTTTTTTGTCATGAAAGTGATGAAAGTGAGGACAGCATATGAAACATGCTACTCCAGGGACAAAATCCATCTTACCTGTATGAGTATGTCTTTGAAATGATGCAATTTAATAGAAGCAACCATGCCAAGTATTTGGGAATTTGCTAAGGACACAAATTATTAGGCTTTGCCTAAGAAAACATGCACACTTTGAAACAGGAGTGAAAAGTACCATTGGTAGCAGTGCAAGTATCTGCTGGAATAGGTGTCATACATTAGGATGTAAATTTTATTCTCTGAGCTGAATACCAGGTGATTAATTCTGATAGCATAGTGATCAATCGGTACAGATGCTGCACCTGAGCAATGTTTGTTTTTGTACACATTAGTAACAGAAGTGCATCACTAACACAGGTGTCACTTGCAGAGCTGTGCAACATTTCTGGTTTCCTGAAAACACTGACACTGGTAGTTAGGTTGCATGTAGTTCTGCCAATTTTTTCAATTAGACCCATTATTGATTTGATGAAAAAGCAAATTAAACATACCATGGTAGTATGTAAATTGGCTAGACAGAACATAAGGTTCTGGTACTGAGCTTCTTAGGCGCATAGCCTCTGCATGCAGCTTTTACTCACCAATGCCTCTGGAGACTACAGAAACAGGGGAGACTTTCACAAGAGACCCAGGTAGCAGTAGTCTAGCAACTGAGGTATAAAACATGCAGGGGTATGCTAATAGAAAGAGATCTTTGGAGAAGAAATGCAGTGAAGACCAAACTTTGTTAAGACCACAGACCAAGAGTCGCTCAATTGCTTCACTATAAATTTGAAACAAACCTCCTGTTTTCATGAAGCTGCTACAGAATTACACCAGTCTGAAGGTAAAAATGGGCCGACAGCTAATAATGTTTTTTGTTTCAAAACTGTGAGAAGAACTGTTTGTTAATTGATGGTGCACTTTAAGCTGTCTGCACCTCTGACATGTGGAACTGATGCTGCATGCAGCTCACACGTATTTCTTCGCAATTTTTCATAACAGAAGAACGAGTTTTCGATGCCAAGAATAGATAACATGTAGTGATCATACAGGAGTTCCCATGTCCATGTTTGCAAAACCACCCTCCTCACCCCCTCCCTTTGCTTCTTCACAAAAGCTTTTAGACAAGGAGCTCAACACAATGTGGAGGCACAAGCGAGTAGTTGTGCTCAAGCTTCTTCCTTAGTTTCCATTTAATTCGTTTACCAAATCAAATCAAACTGCTACTGTGAACATTATTTTGTTACAGAGGGGCTAAGGGATCCCTCCAAAAGTCACTCCCAAGTACTTGAGGTTTAGCTTCTTGAAGAGGGTCAGCTGAAACAAACCTGACAGGATGCTGCAACAGCAGGTCCAGTCAGGGCACAGAGCTCACGGTCTGAAAAACCTCTGTGAAGTTACCTAAGGTCAAATACAGTAAGCCCACTGTCTGGCTTCGGTGCACTGGAAACCTACATAAGTCAGCACAAGCCTACAAAATCCTCTTTTCTTATTTCCGCACAGCCGCTTGTGCCACAGCAGACAAACAGTAGCTTGCACTCTCTCTTTTGTGTCATTCAGCACTGTACAAAGGCCCGGTAATACGATTTCCAACAAGGCAAAACTTGAGTTGAACTCAGCACTCTGCACTTTTAGGTTCCTTGCTCTATACTGCCAGAACAGTCAAGGATATCTGGATGAAAGCTATGCTCAGTTTAAGACAAGATTTCAGTTTCGTGTATTGCTAGTGCTGCCAGGATATAAGCTTATGGTTGTTGTTTTTTTTTCCTTTTTTTTTTTTTTTTTTTTTTTACTCTTGAAAAGGATTTAAATTGTTGTATACAAATAGAGTCATTAACGGAAAGCAAGACGCTGCAAATCAGACAAAAGACATATCAATTAATCCCTGGGATGCACATTAGGCAATCAATTTTCCCAAATCCCAAATCAATTTAAAAAAAAATAAAAAAATTTGAATTTCCACACCTTTAAAAAGATGGAAATGGGAGGAGGAAAGAACGAATTTGGTGTCCCACTCCTTCTTGCTATCTGTCTGCACTATACTCTGAAAATACTAAGGATAAGGTAACTTGCAAAGATTGTGAAGAATGTATTCTGTGTCCGTGGAAAAAAATTCAGATTAAAATGTCTAAAAAGAAAAGAAGGAAAGAGAAAGAGAAAGGAATAATGTAGAAAGCATGAGGAAACTTTTGGATTTCAGTCGTACGCACGCACAAGGTGCCTGCGCTGGAAAAAGGTGCAATGTGTCTCTTCCTATGCCTTTTTGTGCGCTGATGGGAGTGATGTCCTACAGTGTTTCAAGTCATTTATTGAAGTTTGGTGGTGGTAGTGGGTATGTTGTTAAGGGAAGTAGAAAAAGCAATGTCCATTTGAAGCTTGTCTGTGAACTTTGCATGAACCGCCAGGAATAATGTAGTGTGATGACAAGCCAGTTATACCTTCCACTAAATTTGCTGTCTGGAATGAACTGAAATAGTGTTTGGTTTGTGTAATTACGTCCATCTATCTTTATATTCCAGCGGCATATCGCAAATTGAAAATACTAAAAATTGACTGTTGGTTCTGATATTTAATGATTGCCAAAGACAAGACGATGATTTATTGGTTACTTACCGATGTGACACATTTGCATCTTATTAGACGGAGATTACTATTCCTTAAAATGCGGACGAGGCCTGATCATGTCTGATGGATTGATTTGATTTGCAAATGTAATCAAACTAATAAGAGGGAAAAAATGAGCAATAATGCCTTGTTTTTCAACTGGCAATCACTCCCCTGCCAACAACGCTGATATCCCTGACTAAGCAGCCTTCACACAGTCTTCCTGTCTCCTCAAATAAACAAAGGGATGCAAAGAGCTTGATAAGAGGATAACGAGCCAAGTATGGATGTAACATGGAGCCTGTATCTCACCACTGTACAAATGTATCAGTGGGAGTACCAGGATAGGACTTACTTTGCCTTCTGTCCTTAAAAAGCAGCGAGAAAAAAGCCAAAGAGTAAAAACACAATGATAAAAAAGCCTTTACTGAGTCAGGGAAAAAAAGTTCATTAAAAAAGAAAAGAGGTTTTAATTCAGGGAGACCCAGGAGAATACTCCTTACCTGTACAAAAGTTACAGGACAAATTCCTGGAATTCCCCAAACTGATGTGAAGCTAATTTGGGAGTGTATTTTGGTCAATATCTTTCAAATAATTGGAATCACTGTCTACAGCCACAGCATCAGAGAACCTATTTCCAGAGGCATGCTGATCCGTGTTTTAAAATCCTCCCAAATAATACACACAAGCTTTCTGCAGATTTTTATCTGCACCATATTGATAACATAAACAGTTAAATAATATATTTCACTATAAACATTCTATCATTCTGGCCACATGCTGATGTTTCTGTAAGGGCTGAAATATGGTTCTAGATAAGAGCAGATTCTTACTCTGCTTACAGTAAATGACCCTAATTCTCCACAGTAGGATTCTCTTCCTTGTTAATAATAATAATAAAAAGGCTTTGTGAAAGGAATTGCACCATGCCCCCCTCCCTCATTTAAACAAAAGTGGTAAGTGAAGCAGAAGGAAATAATAAAGCTTTGAGGTCCACACAGGTTTCAGATTGTGACTTGCATATTTAGGGATTGATCCAAAGCCCAGTGAAATCAAGGCAAGTCTTTCTACTGACCTAAATGGGTTTTCAGATAAAGCTTTACGAAAGAGGGAGGACTGAGTGTGAATGTTGACAGCTGAGGAACTGATCTTACAAATATTTGGGAACACAGAGAACTCTGCACAATGGAAGTGTCTCTGTAAATAATGAGATTGTACTACTTAAATATTTTCCAGACTGATTGCTAATTTGCTTCACTAAGGGATATTCGATAATGTAAAAAAAAAAAAAACTTGCTTTAGGGAATAGCTATTATGAAGTGTCAGGTTAAAAACAAAGTTGAATATATAGCTCCAATTACCATGCTCAAAGACCTCAAAATATTTTCATAATTTAAAGTTTTACAGCTCATGTAATTTATACTTATTTTAACAGTGGGAATGCATCCCAGTCAAATTCCAATTAAATAATTACATTTTGCCTACCTAAAATTCTCACTGCATTTTTAATTGGCTAGGACACACTTCACTGCTTCTCCTAAATTGTTTAGTGTTGCCATCCAGTATATAAATAGCCACCACTTTCTCGCATGGAGACAGTACACTTGTCTGTGTAGTTATCAATGGAAATTCCCATCCACCTGAGTGGCTGTAGTATTGCACGCACCTCACTGTACCCATGGCCCTGTCTCCCCATTTCATACGCTCTTTATATTTTTTTTTCCTCGTTTCTTTGCTTGCTTTTTTTTTCCCCTTTTTTCCCTCCAAGCAAGTTTTTCTGAGAGATTGCATGTTTTTCATTGATTCTGGCTGATTACAGTATGAGTATGCAAATATTCACTGTCAACACCCTCTTCTCTTGACTTTCTCTCCCGAAATGCCCATCTGAGCCTCTGTCAGACACTGCCCTCTGTAGGTTCATGAATGCTTGAATTATCCTTCACAGCTCTTCCTGAGCTCTACCTGGACTTACTGCTTAGCATCTTTCCAAAGCACCCTGTTTCAGAGTGGCCCTCTGTTAGCCGAGACCATGGTGTGGTTCTGGATTCATATTTGAGGATTATACTATAAGAGCTACTAACTATTGTTTAAGTGCTAAACACAATCACTATGATCTCCATATCTGTGTTGAATTATATGAGGTGAGCTATTCAGAACAAGTCATTAATGGTATCTGGAAAATTTTCACTAACTTGAAACTTAAAGAAACTCTTCAAAATAACCCCCTACCAAATTCACTGAATGAAGACCATCTGGAGTTCACGACACACATTGCATGTTAAATCTGTAGCTGAAGATTCACGAAGCAATGCACACCTGCACCTACAGGAAGGTTACCTTTATCTCTGGGAAACTTCAATGTAGTAAAAAGTGAAAAACTGATCACAAAGTGGAATGCCTTTCTACAAGCAACCAATAGGGGGAAGAAATAAAAAATTATCCTCACTACAAATTCAGTTCGTGCAGGACACGGGAACTGTGGTAAGTTCCGTATACCACCAGACACAGCTTGCATCATAGCAAATTTGGATCCTGTTCATCAAGGCGGGCATGATGCTAAAGCACAGTTACAAGAAAATCTCTGACTAGAAATACACCCTGCAGCTTGCTAATGTCATGATGTATTTATGCCACTAAATGCATCTTCTTTGAACAACCATATGAGCAGCAGCCATTATATGTTAAACTATTCCCCCTAATCTCTCCAACAGCTAGTTGCTGCATGAAGGCTGCAGATTTTCCCCTGCCTCTTCTCCACTCTCACCACAACAACTCACCACTGTGTTTTCATGCATGACATATACACACCTGGTAAGTTTGCTGTCTCTACATTTCAAGTGCCATTTCCATTGAACTTAGAGCCTTCCCTCAGTAGTTGGATCTCATTTCAATATTTGATTTCACGTCATCTCTTAAGGCAGCTGATTGAAACTGATGGTGCACAACATGGCAGATGAAAACATTTTGGGGAGAAAATTCAGAGCTGTACAGTAAAATTTCCACTCATCTGTAATACGTGCCTTAGGAGTTTGGGTTATAAATCCCTTGGGCAGCCGAACATACTGCCAGATAATTTTCTCTTCATAGAAGAGGTTTTCAAACAAAAGGAAGGTTCTGGATTTTTTTACTCACATGGAAAATTACCTAAATACTCCCGTCTGCTAGTAACATTACATAGCATTAAACTTGGACAGAATTAATTTAAGTGATATTGAAGACTGACTTAAAAGTTGCTGTAATAAGTGTTCCATCTAGGTAGTTAAATACATTAGCACTCAGTATCTGCATTCTTTGGATCCTCCTGTGTTTCTTTCTCCGTATGTGTATGTGTGCATAAATTAAACACTGCTCGATAACAAAGCTTACTAGCAGAGAAGACATAAGTTCATAAAGCTCTTGTATGATCCAGCTGATGTAGAAGGAGATTACTGCAGACTCATTTTTAAAAACTGCTGATTCTGTTGATCATACTGAATCCAGCCCTGCCATTACAACCCAGCTGCTCCCCCTGCTATCACTATACTATATATAACCAGGCCCAGGTCACCATGTGCCCTGCCAGAAACGTGCTGACTGGCTAAGGGGGCCTTGCAATACAGGTAATTAATCCTATTCTAATGTAGGTTAAGCAGGTGTGAAGCCTAACTCATCCAGGGAGAAAGTAGAGGCATCCTCAGAATTATAGTATTTAGCTGGTCTCAGATAACTTTAGGAAACTAGACCATCCTGTGCTGCTGACCCAGTCATAGAGGTGTAGACTTGTCTGCTCTAAATCCAGGCTGGGCACTGGTTCTCCTTCCCCTCCCTCCTCTCATCCTGGATTTACAGTATCAACACACATGACTGAAAAGCTGCCCTTCTCTTCCCCACCCATAACAAAGCAAATACAGGTTTGCTGGAGGGTAAGTTAGATTTTGAAGTCACCTGTTTATTTAGAATGCACTACATGGTTGCCATAAGAGGGCTACGTTGCTCTAATTTTATTTCTGCATTCCCTGCATGTGCTATGATCCTTTCAGAGGCCAATTTAAATTGCATATAACATTCATGATCTCATTTCTAACAAAGCCTTCACGAACTGCATTGCAATTTTAAAACTCACAAAAAATGTCTTTGTCTGGATGTTCCTTAAACTCTAATTCTGGTTGAAAAAAGGTGTGTGTATATGTGTGTGTTTTTAGGAGAGGAGTCTTGTAAATACAGAAGTAATATTTCCTGAACATAAGTGACAGACTCAACTCTGCAGCATTTGTCTCTTCTGCGATTCTCACCTGAAGAATAATTTCATGATTTATCCCAAGTTTTGTCGTGTGTTTCTGAGCAAGGCACCTTCCTGCCTTGTGGCCATGAGCTCCCACAATACATGCTAGAAGTTGGCCATCCCTGAGGTAATTGTACAGTTAGGGAAAGTTTGGGAAAGGAAGCCCCCTCAGAGATTATTTTAGAAGTTTGAATTGTTTCATATGGTATGCTCCTAACTGGCAGTTGTTTAATATGGTTGGCAATTGAACTAAATTAGGGGGGGAAATGGAAGGATTCTAAAGAAATAGCACGCCTGAAAATCTAACGTGCCCACCTATCTCCTCTATGGCATTCCAAAGACCGTCCCACTTGGAAAAAAAGCCATTGCTGAGGCCTCCGATTTGGATTGCTTACAAAAAACAAAACAACAACAACAACAAAAAAACAGAGACTACAGTAGAATTAAAAAGGTTAAGATACATTTAGATTTCCTCCCCCCTGGTAATAAGATTAATTCCTTGTTAGTTCCGAATAAGGAAAACTGTTACTGAGTCATCTGCAATTTACACAGGCCTAATCTAGTAAACCCTTTTGTCACACAAGAAGTGGGTACAAAGGTGAGCACTGTTGTCCTCTAAGTGGAAATACTTGCTTCAAGCCTGAGCCTGTGCATTGCTGCCAGGGTCTCTGAGGCAGTGAGTACACGCAGGGGACAGGGCCAACTCTCAGCTCCCACGGACAGGTTGACTCCTCATGTGGGTGCATCCCTTTAGGGCCAGATCCTTGAACAACAGGGACATGCAGAGCACATTTGACTTGTACACCTGTGACAACTGATCCTACCGAAGGCTCTTGCTCTGTCTCTACAGATTAACTGGGCAAAATACCATACGTATTTTCTTTTACAAATTCTGCTTGTAATACCTGAGAGCTGAATAAAACTCAACTATTTCCTACATTTTTATTTTGCAACTTATTACCCCTTCTCTCTGTGTTGTGTTGTGCCCCCCTTATCCCCCGGTTGCCTTCCCCAGTGTGCTAACGTACTGGATTAAAATGTGTTCCTTCTTTATCACATTTCTTCTATTCAGCATCAACTTAGAACACCTTTAATAGGTGTATTTTCAGTACTTCAGTAATACAATGTCTGCAAGCAGGGAAGCAGGCTGTGTAAGTGATCTACAAGTCAGCTAGGGTAACACAACACTCTTGATTGTGCAAGAAGAATAATAGGGAATGACTGCTGAATCTTTTTATACCCTTGCATTTAAGAATCAAGTAATAGCCATTTTTGTTTACAAAAAGAAAATGAAAAGCACTGGCATTCATTACTGTTGATTTGCTCTCTTTTTATTAATCATTTCTTATTTTTAAAGGGCCACCGGAATGAACAACATAATGCAATGGTAAGAAGGTATTTACCAATTTAGCACCTCATTATAAAACTACTCAGAAACCTCTTTGTCTCTCGTTTAACATAATAATTATTAGTGGCAACAAAAGTGGATCCCACACTTGCACCGTGATTAGCAAGTGATGAATTTGGGTTGAATATATTGTATTTTGTTAAGTAAACCTTATTATATCCCAAATCCTCAGTCTAAAAAACATCTAATTTTAAGAAAATAATTTCTACCCCTGTTTAAATGCATGTTTCCAAATTAACCAGTGATATTCTATAGAAAACTGCCTCTTTTATGCTTGAACTCTCCAGCTGCCACACAATTTATATCTCTTTCCTCCCCTCTTTGTTTTTCAGCCATTTTCCCTGAATGTCAAAGTCAATTTAGTGCATTTCACTTTGCTGAATAAATCAGAGGCGAAATCCTTGCTAAAAGTGAAAATTTGATTTGCTAAAAGGAGCTTAGGGCAACTATTAATCAATATATCCAGAGTGTCAAAGCTAAGGCCATGATAGACATGCATTCATTTGGAGATTGGTTGAGGCAGATAAAGGGGGACACTGGGAAAAAAAAAAAAAAAAAAAAGTGCAACAGCCAGACAGCGTAGTGTGTATGTTGGGGGCATGGGTGGAGGGAGAGGAGTGTTTTTTTTTTTTTTTTTTTTTTAAAAAAAAGAGGGGGGGGGGGGGGAGACATTTGGTACTTATATATAAATAAAAGGTGAACTTAATAAAGACAAAGTCCCTGTTTTATTCTGATTTTTAGAGACCTCATTTTAATGAAGGAATTTTTTTTTAAGTAATATGTTTGTAGCAAGCCAAGTTCTTCTATTACCTGTTATCTCTATTGTTTGTTGTTTTTCTTTTCTTTTCTTTTTTTTTTTTGATTTGCTTTTGGTGATGACTATTCTTAAACAAGCTTTTTCAAGAATATATAAGAATTTTAAAGTCAAAACTACCAAGAGTTCCAGATGCTTTTCTAACAGTACCATTTCAGACTTACTGCACATTTATTTTATATTCATGTGCAATTTGCAGGTGATGAGATGTTTATATGTCTTAGAATAATTCTTTTTTTTTTTTTTTTCTTTCCCCTAGTTAAGTAAAAGATGCCAGAAGTGACTATCCCAGAAACAGAAGTGGTCTTTTTACCCTAGGACATCTATGTCCAGTAGTACAAGAAAGTTCCTCACCTCTACATTGCTGTCTGTCTCAATCCCAACCTGGAAGCAGTCTTTTCTGATTAGCAGACACAATAAGAGTATGTGCATCACTAGTCACACACAGTCTACTCCTTTTTCTACTCAAATTGGCAAAATTTTTGCCATTGGCTTCAGTAACAAATCCATCAAGAATAGTCTGTCATCTTATCGCAGTTGGATAAATTAAATAATTTTAAAATAAACAAATGGACTTTTATGTAACTACTCTTTTCCCACACTGCAGATTCCTTTTTTTTTTTTTCTGAAAATGATGAGACTGTGTACATATTTATTCACATATTTTCCTAGAAATCCAACCTCCCGACCAGCTTTGCAAAATCACTTGCACATTCTCAGTGGTACTATTTTCAAAAAAATGTGTAAGAAATAAAAATACCACCATTCCTATCACTTTAAATGATATTAAAAGCACTGATGTAAACAGTGGGATAGATGAACTGTTGACATTTTAGGCACATTGCTGATCTATACTGCTCAGAGTAGCTGGAATCAGCATTGTGATCTAAACCCTGGCAGTGCTGGGCGATCCATGCTAATGTTCAAAATAAAACCAACAGTCAATTGCTCATTTCCTATATTGTACAATTTAGTGACTGAGGTGAGCAAAGTCTGTAGCTTTTAAGTAACCTTTTGGATGGAATTTCTACCTGCAAAGCCCAATGCCCCTCAGATGGTATATGTCATACAGGTTGTGAGTTCAGAACATTTCTGTCATATGAAAAGCATGCCTGATTTCCATAATTAGTGCATATTTGTAGAAGAGGAGAAAAGCAGTGGGCTTTTGATGAACAGAAGGCAAAAAGAACTTGCAAAGTGTCCAAATCAGAACACTGATAAAGGGCGGGATGTCCTGATTCCCCAGGAGGCTCAAGTTATTATCACTACAAACCACCTAGTCAGCACGAAACAGCTCATACTCCATTACACGTTACATGAGCAGTTAACATCACATTTACATGTCCACCTGTCCCTGGAATAGGGTGACCCTGTGGCAGGAGACACTGGGATAGCTTAGTGGGTCTTGCCATGTTGTCTGGAACGGTCCTCAATTCAGCTGTCAGCACAAGAGGCTTCAGAAGGCCTCAACTTCAGCAGAAACAACAAATTTTACAGCAGTGTGGTACAGACATAGAAGAAGACATCTATCCCCCTTGCAGCTAATATTCTGTGTTAGCTGCTCCAATAACAACCCAGAGAAGGATTTGGACAACAAGCAGGATGTTTGCTATAGCTAAAACATATGTGATTATAAACACCAGGTAGCTCCAATACACAGCCTGTCTTCAGAGTCCTACCAGCATTAACACTACTGTGAAGTGTATACCCAATTCATATCTGCATGGATGTACCATGTATGCTTCCTTGAACATTAGCTTTCCAAAAGTGATTATGGTCAACTTTTCCACTGTACTTTTACCTATATGGGGCAGCATTTCTGTAACAAATGATGAGTAAAGGGCATTTTGGAAATGACAGCTCTGCAGCAAATCATGTTCCTGTTCAGTATTAAAATGTTAAAGCATACCCCTGAGAGATGCTCTGGAAAGGAAAGCTTAAATATTGTCCTCCAGAAAGAGTATGCCGGAACAATAATGTTTCATAAAACATTAATATTAGCACTAAAATATTCAAAACATCCTTGGATTTGCTCCATCAAAATCATGCCTTTTTTTTTTTTTTTTTTTTTTTTTAATACTGGCACCAGTGGCAGTATCAATTTCTAACAATTCCCTTTCTTAAACGCTATTACTGAACTGTTACACAGTTGAAGACAAGCAGGCTTATTTTACTAAATAATGTAACTAGTTATTTTTGATGTATTAGTCTGATTTACTGTTTCCAAACAAATTTTTCATTTTAAGTGCAAAAAGTTGATTTCTATGGTCTGGTTGATGTTTTTTCATGCATGCAAATTTTTTAGAGAACATTTTGTCTTTAGCTTCCTGTTATGCACATTTTTAAGAGCTTAATGTTTCCTGCCTCCACTTAATATGAAAAGAACATTGCACATTTTTGCTGAATGTCAATGAGATAGTTACATTACAGAATTCATGTCTAAACGACTCTGAAACGGTGACTAGGTATCAGCAGAATTCCACTCCATACTGGAAAAGAGTTTAATTAATACAAGAGACCCATAATATTATGGATCCTCCCCAAAATACAAAGCAAAGGGTGGGAAACTCAACCACCAGTAAATATTAAATTAAGCATGTCTCTCTTATTTAAGTGAGAAAACAAAACAAAATAAAATAAAAGTCTTGCAGAGGCTTCAGAAATATATTTACAATTTATTTAGGTCAGTTAATAGGGGTTTTGTCTCATCAGGCAGGAGATGAAGCAGCATCAAAATCTCCCTAAGCACCTTCAGTATTTTACTAACGAAGTTACAGTACATCGGAATATTTTAATCTGACACAAAGAACAACAATAGATCTGACTGCTGGGCTGATAATCTTCTTATCACACCCTGTGAAACCTAGCTCTAATATTTGACTGAGCCTCCATTACTCGGCAACACATTCTAAAAAGGCCAACAATGGAGAGAGAATGAAGTGGAGTGTGGAAGTACCTCCATATCTACATAAAAGAGATTAGAGGCGACAGCGTTCCATTTTACAGCTCAATCATATTGTGTTAGCATGCGCTTATCCGAGCGCGGATGAAATTGAAAGAGAAATAAAAAAGAGTCAGGCAGATAGGAACCAGAAAAGCGAGGCATGAGCAATTTCCAAGGATATAAAAGGATGCTAATGGCGGGGCCCTGTCATTCTTAAAAAGGGCTATTAGGGCACCATCATCTGTTCTTGTGCCCTTACACTCCTGTAACTAAAGTCAAGCATTTCCTAATGCCATTGTGATCTTTTTCTTCTTCAGATAAGACATGGTCATGTTTCATAACAACACACTTTCCATTTATTTGATTTATAAATGCAAGGAGACTAATTCTATTTACTGATAAAGGCTTTCCATATATATTTTTCTTTCAATATTTCCTTTTGTGGATGGCATAGACATTTTGTTCAATAAAGGCAACTATTGCAAATGTTTCCAATAGCAAAAAAGTACTAATGATTTTATGAAAGCATTTGAAGTTTGTATAATTTTAAAACAATTTTTGGTCTTGTGACTGCAACGGGAAATCGTATAGGAGAATGCATGTTGCATTATTACCGTTTTATAGATAATCTCACTAAAAAGACTTTTTGTTATAACAACAAAAACATTACTTGGTTCTCTTCCATGAATACAAATTTTATTTTTAATTGCAATGCTTTACAGCCAAGATCTTTATTAGTTATTATAATATATAAGGGCCTGTAATTACACTGAACCTTAAGAAATCACTATAGAAAAGAAAGATTTACAGACTGCCGATTTGCTGTGTTAGGCACAAATTCACTACAGGTATAATTAATTGATTCCAAAAAGTGTACACTGAGGTCTGCTTTACTAGGTCCGCTAAACTGCAGAGAACTTGCATGCAATTTGCACCTTTTTCTAACTCATCCTTCTTCCAGTTCAGTTCTGTTAATGCCTATGGTAACATCTGTTAGCTTAGACGACAGGCAGCTAGCACCAGGCTGGGCTTTTCTACAAGTTGTTTTGTGCCAGACATCAGCTGAGCTTAGGCAGTCCAAGTTCAACAGCACTCCATCATTCAAAACCAAGCTACAACAGCTCATCACATTTGCCCTTTACCATGTCAAGCCCTTTCAAATTTTGATTTTTGTGATCAAATGCCAGTCAACAAGCACAGGTTTTATCACTGCCCTCTGTTTCCAGAAGGCCTATAAAGCCTTTTTTTTCCTGTTTAGTGCTTTATTTTTTTCCCCATACCTACATGGGGTCAAGTGAGCAAACTTACACATGCGGTTTTGCCATGGCAGGTGTGCTTTTGAGTCTACCTTGTAATAAAGGGCTGCCTCATGTCAGAAATATTCCTCAACCAGTTCAGACTACAGATTTAAAATTTTCAATGCCACTTTACAGCATCCAATAGCTTTTTCATGCTAGCCAAAGACATCATTTTAAAGGCCCATCCCTCTGCACTTTCTACCCCTCCAGCCAAATCAAAGCTATATAACACATTCACAAATCAAGCTGACAAAAGTTTCCTTGCAACTACTCTGGAGTGTGACTGACTTCTTTGAGAACTACTCTATATTGGTTAAGGTGATCGAGGTATCTTCCAAAGATGAAACTCAAACTCACCTGTTAAACTTATTTTGACTTAATTTGGGGTGCTTTATTAGCAACCAGTGTAAGACAAAGTAGCTAGTATAATATAGAGTGATGTTTAAATTAGTTTACAATTTGCCTGGGCTCATCTAGAACTGCTCTGAACAAAGCCATTCAGAAATGTCAGCTGTGTTCCTAACCACTGTAACAAATTGTTGCCTGAACGCTGCACACCTAATGACTTCAAATTAGCTTCACTGCGATATTGCCTGACAGTTCGTTACGACTGTTAGCAACATAGCTGGCGTATCATGACCAATAAATTGGTTTCAGTGTGGGCTGGGAAAGGGACTTCCATCAATTTGATTAAAGAAATTACTGTAGCATTCAAAGCATAAAGACAAACTAGTTTAAGGAGACAGAAATAAGTTAACTGTACCAGAAAAACATTGCTTGTGATACAAAAGCTTGTTTATACATCATTTGCAGCACAGAGAATGACTAAATTTCAACTGTGTGGCATACTATTTGAGAATCTGTAGGCTGTTTTCTCTTGTCTGAATCAAAATAAATTTCCATAAACATAAATGTTATTTTATTATTACATTGTGTTAGTATTTATATTTATCTAAGATGACCCGAAAGCACCTACCAAAAGAACTGATGCCTTGAGCTGGTTAGCATAAATTAAAAAAAAAAAAAAAAAAAAAAAAAGAAGAGCCAGTCCTTACCTAAATTTTATGTTTGCACAATCATAAATGTCAAAGAATCGTAGGAAGAAAGTAAAAGATTGGAGTATAAACAGTATGCTCCCTGTTTGAATGAATGAAGAAGATTCAAGGCTCTTAGCTCTACTTTATTTCTACTAGTAGTAGAAGACTATTTTTGTGATTTCTTTGGATACTGGAAATTAAATATATCTAGCTTTCATACACAGACAACAGACTGCAATATTTATTCTATCACTAATATTGCGGTATCCCAAAATCATGTATAAAATGAGGTTGTTGTATTACTCAGAGGAACTAAAGGATATCAGTTCTTATGTTCAATAAGGCTTCACAGTTGAAATTAGAAAGCTAATGAGCTGATGAAAACACATAAACATGCCCACTCATCTGCTGGACTGGAAAAATACCTCAAGAAACAAGAAAAAAAAAAATATATATATATTTTCTGTGTAACTTTACCATTTGTGAAAGGTGACAGACTGACAACCCTGTAGACTCTCTACGAGCTTGTCTATTTGCCCTCAGAAGAAGCAGAAATACCTCAGCACGGAGTGAAAAGAAAATATACCTCAGATGTTATCTGAAGAAATCACTAACTGTACTGGGTCTGAATACAACTGAATTTTTGCACCTCCTCCAGCCAGTGTAAGATAGTGCAGCCTTAATGGAATAGAGGACCTAGACTACATTCGACTCCTGCTGAATCATATGAATGCAGAGTGCTTATACTACCCTTCCTACCACGGTAATTCTCTGGATAGCAAGTTTATCTTAATATAAGTAATATATGAAAAAAAAAAAAAAAATCACTGAACAGCATGTGAAACTTACAATCACAGTTATACTCATAGCAAGAATAATACCATTTCCAAGATAAGATATAGTATCATCTAACCTATGTCCAATATGAATAATCTGGAGCCTTAAGAAAATTTTATGCACTGTAGTGAGAGAACAAATCTTTTTCCTTTTTTTTTTTTTTTTTTTTTTTAAAAAAAACAGAGAATAACAACAGATGTGATGTCATTTATTTGCAATAAATACTATATGTACCTGGAATATGCTTAGCCCATCCGATGATCACCACCAGTTCTCTGTCTGCCAGGTCACAAAGAGTGGTAAGTGCTTTGATGTCACTGTCTGGAACAGTGGGGTCAGGCATAGCATAGATCTTCTCTGGTTCAGCCACCAGCAAATGGGAGACAATCTTGTTATCTGTAAAAATGGCCCAGAACAGTACAAGATCACCAGTAGCATCATTCTGCTTTTTAAACAGATGGCTCACATTTCAAAGTGCACAAGAATTTGTCTTAAGATACTGGACCTAATTAAACCTTATTGTAATTTCACTGGCTTCTACAAGCAGTTACAGCACAGACAAATCTGATCCATTAACAATGTTCATCGAGCTAGACGTGTATGTTCTTAAGAATGTAAATTTAATGGAATGTAGAAATACGTGATCATCTCTTAATATCAGAGTACAAACTGTAGAAAAATCTTCATGCATTAGAATGCATTTTGGACTGTGCCATCAGAAAAGTTCTGCCTTCCTCTAACTACCTGAAAAAAAACCCAAAGGCATTGGTATTTTTTGATCAAGGAAATACCACAAGCAATTAGTCAATCACTGAAATTTGCAGTGTCTGTCAGCGACTTCAATAACCATTCTCCATTTCAGATGTCCCTGTTGAACAGTTGTAACAGAAACAATGTCAGGACTTTCTCAGTGCTTATGATTCTATGTATCTTATACTATGAGTATCGAGCCTATTAAAAAACTAATAATGAATCCATACATTTTGGGGCCTATCTTGTGAGAAAAGTGGGGGCATTGTCATATATTTGCTTTTCAGTGAAACATACAAATCAAGATTCATGTATAAAATCAGCTTATTTAAATATAAATGTATAAAAATAATATAAATATATAAAAATAGAGTAATGATCTCTCACTTCTAGCAAGGAAGAGCTATTAAAGTCAATGAAACTAAAGAGTGCAAAACTAAGGAAAGTAACAAGGACGCAAATCCTACCTTTAAAAATTGGTTTTGTGCAAAGAACGATGCTTTATCATATGCACACACTTACTATTTTTACCTAAATATCATTTTAATTTGGATGTTTAAATTTTACTTTTTCATCCACATAAATTGTGAAATTTATTTGGAATAATCAATTAAGTTGTAAGGAAAACCAAAAACAAAGAACAGAAGAGCCTGGAGGATTTATAACACAGAGTTGTTATTCTATACTATATAAGTAGGATAAACAAAAAATGAGCATTATAGCCACATGGAGAAACAATGGAAATATCTCCATATAGGAGCCGGATTTGTTACTCTCAGAACACAGAACTGGAAAATGGGAAAAGAACTAATTTATTAAACCTCCTAATACAGCACAGATTATTATAATTCCAAATGTATTTAGATTTGTACCTTTTTATGGTAGGTACATCTTCTGACCTCAATAGCACCACCAAAATGTCAAGCCCAAAGAACACTCTTCAGTGAATTTACAGTAAGCTGTTTCTGTTCTTAGGATAAAGAGTCACAGGGCTTGATGTAAATGGGATTCCACTGTGAGAAGGTGCAAACTATTTTCTGACTGCAGAGCAAACTGTTAGAATTAGTATTATTTTCCTTCTGCACATAAGTCACAGGCTGGACCATACTGTCCTCCTGTGGGGGAACTGCAATGGAAGCTTGCCCATGAGTGTCCGAGGGGTTCACTACCAACCCATGACAGATTTCCATAAAATACTCACTTGATTCTGATTTCTGATGCTTTACACCTTGTTTGTGGCATAGGCTCCTTGATTCTGATCTACCGCCTGTACAATTTTTGCCTTATTCCAGATTTGTGTGTCAGAAGTTGTGATATATGTTAGGCTTTCATAAAATAAGTGCAAGAGCCAACTGGAAACCATCACATCAAGCATGTTTTATTACAAGGGGATATATTCATGTTTTATAGGAACTATGCCAACTGAGTAATTCTTGATCTCAATATTCTACTGATTATCAAACTGATTAATGAGAAATTCTATTCTTATTTAAAGATGACAGATGGTAGTTTTATATTGCAAACAGCCTTTGCACGTTATTTTTTTAAAATAGTCTTTCTTAATGATTTTGAATTTTGTATAGAAAACATCATGTTATAAGAGAGAACAGATAATGTTGCTTCTTCCCAAATTCCCATATCTGTATACCTTTTGAAAAGTAGGATAAATGTACTTTAATATCAAAACATATCTATGAGGACTTCATTTTTTTTTTTTTTAATAATGATAAATAAATGAAGAAGCACTCAGGTCCCTAAGTATTTTTTTTTCCCATGTAAACAAAAGAAATGGCTAAAGAACCTCTTTTATATTTTTTTTATGAGGTTCCTCATGAATGATTTTTTGGCATACAATTTGGGAATATCGTATATTTTGGTTTATGACTCACAAAATCTCAAATTCTTTTATTTTCCCAGTCAGCAAGATCTACAGGCAGGCCATGAGATTTCATGGTGAAGCCGGAAAATACAATATAGGTCAGAAGTAGGTCTAGGAAAGATCCTCCAAACACCTGTTCTTTTGCTAGTGGGAGAAGAGCTACATATACATGTATGTAGCTCAGCATGCCTGCATGTATTCTACACATATGCATGTATGAATCATGTGCTAGAATATGGCACAGAAAAATTCTGAATGTACTCAGAAAGCCCCATCACTCAGGAAATTGAATAGCCATGAGCACTGTTTCTAGGTAAATCTTATTTAATGTTTCCCTAATTAGAATCAATAGAACCCAATTTTCATTCCTGTGCCTTTGTTATGCACAAACTATCAGTCAGGGTCCAGAAAATCTCCCAGGCTACTTCCACACAAAACCGATTCAACTGTTTCAAGTCCTGACACTTATCTGACAGGATCTGAAAATTAAGTTTTATAAATGTTTGTTACAAAAATGTTTGTAATTAGACAAGCTGAGGAAAATGAAAGGAGGCATTTAGATAATGAGTAATGATTTATAAGGAGGTTGGTTTATCTCTGACAAACGGAGCTTACAGAAATTGGTGTAGTTATCATCTTAAAGGTAATGTAATGTATTACTTTGCTACTTTGCAGTAATCTTGGGTTTACACAGAGATTCTTGTATTTAAGTACAAGTGTTAACCTCGTTCACATCAAAGGACTTGTTTTTTTTTGTATGCTAGGCTATCATCATTTCTGCTCAATGACAATATCAAGTAAATGAAAAACTGACAATCTGTGCACCCAGGAAAACTAAACCTCTAATGAAATTAAGCATTAGAGTTTATTAAATTTTATTGTATTATCAGAAAGTTTTTATTATAATGTGCAAAATCTGCTTAGTGCAGCCCTAGATTGTATTTACAGAACGGTGGGACAGCTTATGTAGGCTGAGTAGAAGATGCCAGATTGGACAATTGAAGGAATATAATCAGCATAATGTTTTTTGGAAAGGCAAAAGGAAACTATGCCATATGTTCACTTAAGCCTTAATTTTATGTAAAACTGGCTGTTTTTTCTTTGACACAGCTAAAATGCCCTTTCACTTACAGTTCAAAGACTGTTTATTTGCTTTCCAGATCCCCATATGCTCAAACGTATTGTACACAGCACTGTCCCCTACTGGGGAACACAAACTGAAACAAATTCCACTTTCCATAGAGCCAGGTATTTTCAAGAGCCTATAAATGACATGTGTGTTGTCTTTTTCTGTCAGAGGCATGGGTGCAGAAGAAAATGCAAGAGAAGGAATTTCCTCTCCTTATTTCTCTGGTTTATTTTATCTATTTTAAGAGCAAATTAACCTTCATGACAGAAGCAACTGAATGTGCAAATTCTGATTTGAATTTGAAAAAGTTTACAGCGTTTGATAGAGAGTGTATTCCTTTGCAGGGCAATACACTAGCCTCTTACACTACAGCTATAATGCTATTAAATATACTTCATGGAATTAGTAGTCACTGCTTGAGTTTATATAAGCTGCAAAGCAAAACCCCTAACTATTTTTAGCTAATCGCAAAGAGGATGGAACTTGTATTTTGGCAATGAGATGATCAGCTCTCTCTCTTTTAATTTCAGCCTGGCAAGATACAATCAAGGACATCATTAAAACAAAACAAAACAACAACAACAAAAAATCATGCTTATAAGGGTACTAGAGCCCTAACTACCAATCTATGCTTGTTATTAGTGTGGCATATTGCTGTTTTAATCTAATGCTAGGTAGTGTATTAATCTATAGGTATAAATTAATGAGGCTCTTAATGTATTTTCATTGGGAGGTTGAGCAGTCAAACTCATTTAGTTAGTGAAAACCACAAAAAGCACTTCCTTGTGAAATCTGAAACTAGAAGCTTCAATGAACTAATGATCACAGTATGAACCATTTTATGTACCACTGAAAATAAAGATAACCCGTAAATGTAAAATTTGCACTGCATAAACCATGCTTTTATACACTTCCACCTGTAAAAGTATTCTTTGTTCAACTCCACTTGAGAAAGGATGAGCAAATTTAAAACAAAGCATGTTAACAGCTAAATGGGTATGGGGTTATGGCAATATATTCTGCCCAAAATCTTGTACCAGTCAGAAGGAGCTTAGCACACAGGTCTAGGACTCAATACCTAGGATTGAAAGAGAAACTTCAAATATCTGGTGTACTCACATGGCTTTTTTGCTGGCTGAACTAGCTGAGGGTTCAGGTATGGGCTATTCTCTGCATCTATTCTGCGCTTGTACTTCTGGCGACCTCCACGTACCCTGTCTAGGCGGACACCTGCATTGGAAAAAATAAGCAAGCATGCCATTAAATATGTTATGAGGATGCCCTTAATGTAACAATCTTCCATCTCCTGCCTTCCAAGATTTATTTAAAATGTGTATTTATTTCAAAAGAGTAATTTTAGAAGCAAGGGAAAGCAACACCACATGTATTCACAAGCTGTTTAGATTTTCACACATGCAAGACTATGTATACAACATCATTTCCTATCTGTTGAAAACCATTTGTTAATTTTTACATAATATTAAACACAGCTAATGAGTTTAGTTTCCATTTGAAAGAGTTTGATCTTAAGTCTTCTTTAGCAGAAGCAAAAGTTCAAAGCTGTAATAAACACCATGGATATACAAGGCAAATATGAGTACAGAAACACAGAGAATTAGAACTTTAGAAATAATTTGTGTTGTAGACAGTCTAGGCAGTCAAAAGCAATACTTTTAATTACCATGGCTAGAGAACACGAAGTAAATACCTTAGTAAAGTAAGAACACATATGTGGATTAAAGACCCTAAGTGGTTCATGAGAGTTTGAAAGAAATTGTATAGGTGTTCATTTAGATGTCAGCAACGATGAATTAACGTGTGTGTTCTACTTCCAACTTGTTCATTGCTTCAATGAAAGCATTCTGATACCTGTTTTGATCAGATATACAGGAGTTTACTTTCCTGAAACAAACTATAGCTGCTCTCACAGACAAAATGAAAAAAAGGAGGGAAAATGAGGATGGTAGGTCTGACAAAACAACAAAATATTTTTATTTCCTTCTGAGTCACCCAGACAGATTTCCCAACAACCATGAAAAATGTCAGTATAACCAAGTAGTAACACAATGCTGAAGTTGAAAAACTCAGCATATATGCAGGGCAATAGGTCAAGTAATACCAAGCACAACATTTGTCCCTGATGACACGGATTTAACTACACAAGAATGCAAGGACACGTTACATATCAATGATTCCTGCAAGTGATGGAATAAAGTGCAGCTCACTTTCCCACTTTGCTTTTCCTCTTCCATTTTAGCTCTCCTCCCTTGATCTTTTCTATTGCCATTATTATGCCCTACAATCTTACTTCTCATCTCTTTGTTCTCTTCCTCGCAGGAAATGCTTCCAGAACTGGCTTCTGGTCTGCAGAAAAGTTACCACCAAAAAAACATACAGTTTATGTGCACAGCAAAAAGAAGACACCACAGAATTTATGTGCTGCTCATCAACCTGCACTGGTAGTATACAGTCTAGTTACCAGGAAACATTTGTCACTCCTATTTCCTTCTAAAAAAAAAAACAAAGAGGATTTGGTAGAAATATGAAGGGTTTGGTAGAAAAAAAGCCATTTTACCAAACAGCTAGGAATTCAAGGCCAACTGTTTGTTTTGTTTTTGATTCTTCTTCTTTTCTCTCTCTTGCTTTTTTCCTTTTCCTGTTCTCTCTCTCACTCGCTGAGCTGGCATGACACCAATCTACCAGAGCACTCCATAACTGAACCAAGGATGATGGACTTTAAAGATCTAAATTTGTTCTCCTCTGCTTGGAGTGAAGGCTTTGCACACATGGTATTCTCATTTGCCTAGAGAGGCTGTTAATGTGTGGAAAAGTTAGAAACACAGAAGATACTTGGCTTAAGGTCCCAACCAATGTCTGTAAGCATAAAGCAGTGCATTGGATACAGTAACAGTGCTCAACACTTTTTGCTCACCAGGACATTGCATATTGATCATATTTCACAATGAAATTTCATTCAGTTTACTGTGAAAGTGTGTGCATTTCACTCCCCAAACTCAAGAAGTGTATTTCTTACTGTACCTTACCAATAACATTTTTGGGAATCACATTATGGAAGTAAAACTAACCAAACACATACAGAAACAGGTCAAAGTATAATTATGAATGAAATCTTATTTATAGTATTTATCATTAATAAACTTAAGACTGATTGTTGGTCTAAGCTATTTGATACAAATTCAGAGTTATTCAATTAACAGTTATTTTTGTTTGGTTTTAAAGATCTCTTTAGAAATGCATGAACTACAACACCACTTTAAAAATTGATAGTCGGAAACTTTCCAGTTAGTGGTAGCTCAGTGTTTTCCATCCTTGAATCAGAGAGTTTGAGCTATATGCAAAGAAAATGACACCTGAGACAATACACTGTTGTTAAAAAAAAATAGCAGAAAACCAAGGTTTGACAATTGAATGTTCAGAAATAGGCCCTGTGATATTGGTGGGTTTATGAAGAAGACTGCCCAGCATTTGAAGAAAAGCAGATAGAAAATGATTTCTGCATAATTCAGATGCTATCCTTCATTCTGTTTGGGAGCAGATTTCATAGTGATAAAAGATGGATAGCATCAGGCAGAAGCATGTTTCATCAAAAAGTAATGGAACTGAAGCTTTAAATTAAAATAATATAATTCTACCAAGATGAACAATTTTTTTTTTTTTTTTTAAATCTCCTTTGCATTTGCCAAGATTCTAGCCATTCACATAATCAATGGAAGGAAACATGGACAAATGTCGCAATAGCCAAATTATTTGTAGATACATGCACTCACCTATATACATATATATACACCGGTATTTACAGGTGCTTTTTTTTTTTTTTTTTTAAGAGAAATATTACAATTCTAAATAATTCAGGAATAACAGTATTAAACATTTTTAAATTACATAAATCTATAACAAAACTAATTCCTATTCTAAAGTGAAAAGATTTCTGATAACACAATACCAACAGAAAATAAATTACAGGTTTATAACCCTTTCATTAAAACTGATAAGGAGGTTACGATCATTTTAGCTTCTAAGATTTCCTCTCTCCTAATGCCATTACAAAAATAACTATTTTAGCATCAATTTCTGATAATCTAACACACCCTAACTGGTATTTTACTTCCCAAGTGTCGTTATAGGAGTAAACACAATACAAGACACTCCTTAACAAAGGATATCAACCTCACATTTGGTAAAAACGTATCGGAGTGTGGAAGATAGCAAACTGAAACATTTCTATACATTTCTATACTTTTTCCCATTTTCTACATACATTTCTATACATTTTCCCCTGTAATTCCTATAGCTTGCATAAGATAATTCATTACAGAAAGATGCATTTGTCTGCTCTCAAGATGGTAACAGATGATGTCTTCTTTGTTAGAAAAATGAAAGAAAGAAATGCAATTTTGTCCACATAGATCTTCATTTGGGAGGAGGGTTTTAACATCTTGATCACCGAGGTAACTGCTGTAATTTAACACATATTCTTTACTCAGATTACTAAAGAGGATATTGTAGCACCTAGCTATAGTACAGGGTGAAAGAAGTTAAGTAGACTTCTGATTTCACTCTGTCAGTATCCCCAGCTGCAAAGTGAAAAGAAAGATGCTCATCCCACCCATACAAAATGCTGTCAGATCTTGGAATGGTTTGCACTGCAGGTATTATCATTACAGTTGTTAAGGGTCAAAATATCCATTAGTGTCACTGAACAAAGCTCCGCTGAAGATAAGAAAGTTGATTCTTCACATTCCCCAACACTGAGATTCATTTTTAAATTCCTCAGTAGAAAAACAAAAACAAAAGCCCAAATGAGAAAAACATGGGTGATCACAGGGAGTCTCACTTTGGTATCAGGAGAAATAACAGGCCTGCTACCAGTTATCATGTTATTACAACAGGCAAGTTCAACACATTCACTTTACATCTTAGTACAAGCACAACTTATGAACTCCTCTGTTCAAGAATGATGCATAATAACGCATTTTGGCATGATTAACAAAGCTCAGAGGATAAGGATTAAACTAGAACCATAATATATGGAGAGATGGAAACTATGTACATCAGAGCAATTGATACTTTTTTTTTGAAGAAGGTAATTACAAATACTAATACAAAATAAGATTTTCTCCATCTGACCTTAAAGAAAGAAATGGTCTCATAGTTACTATACTAGCTTCTACAAAAAAGGTTCACATCCTCGTTCCTCAAACAATCTTTCCAGGACTTTCTGTCAAATGCTCACCAACGCAGAACAAAGTCATACTGGTCAGTCACTCTGAAGTGAAAGTATCCTCATAGTCACCCACACAAATAACTGATGTACAAAATGAGCTACACACTAGGTATTTCAATCCAAACCAACTTAATGTAGGCAAACCTGAACTATTTTCTCATTTTTTTCATCTATTCCTCCCTCACCAACACTATTGCAAATTATTATTCCTTTTCTGTAGTCCTTGTCTCACACAGCCCTGAAGCAGTCGTGTGTGACAGGTACCCCACTGTGACCAGTGCTATATAATCAAAAAGATTGCCCTTGTCCCAGTATATCATTCGTTTTGTGATTCAGGTCCTCCGTATGATAATCATACTTAACTGTCTGCTATTTTTCCACATAGATCCAAGCCAAATCCAAAGTATATCATTTATTCCTTCATAACTTGCCTTTCTTCCTCTTTCCTGTCCCCTCCTTCTTACCATGGATGCATGCCTCCAGCACTCATTCGACCACTTGTCCCACAAATGTTCTTCTCCTTTGCCTATCCCACAGAAAATCTTCAGGCTGAATTGCAAAGCATTTGCCCACATGTTCAGATCAAGACCTACCAATACCAGGACTGTCAATAAGAAACTGCTGAATGTCTGTAATCCGGGATAGCTTTTCATTTTGGAAAAATGTAAATCTTCTTCACTTAAAATATGAACTAGTATCTGAGTAAGTCAAATCTCTCTTTTTCCACTACATCAGTGGAAAGTAGAGATCAGAACCAAGCCTTTTTTGACATAAGGAAGCTTCAAATTCTGCTTCCTTTCCATACCCCTACCACATAAGTGAGTTAGAGCAAGCAGATGTGTTCTACGCCAATGCTGCTCTGGCAAGCTCCACCTCTAACACAGCGCTCTATATGTATTAAATATATTCCCATCTCATTTTCTGGGATATGTAACTGGGTAAAGATTCATTTTCAATAGATGCTTTAAGATTCCCAGCATTGCCTTAAATTTTGCAGTGCAATTAATAAAAATGGATACCAGGAAAACTGCATCTTGCCAACCTTTAGAGGAACATCGATAGGAGAGGCCAATAAATAAATAAATAAATATATTAACAGCAAAACTAGAAACAGCAAAATGAATTCTAATGGCAGGTTCTGATGTGGTTCTTCTTCAGGACAACATCTTGACAGGGTGTTCCAGTTCAACTTGAACACACTGTGCCTGTTTATAAGTTTGCTACGTAAACTTGGGTGAATATTATAAACTCTGGGTTTTCCATATTCACAGAGAAAGGGAAAAACTGTTGATTTTTCTACCATGAACACAGACAGATGTATCCAGAGATAAGAACACATGGTCATCTAGTTACTTTTTAGACAATTCAGTGATCTCCATAGTTTGAGATTAGAGAAGTGTCAGGGCACTGCATTAACCCTGAAGTTTGAAAGATCTGCAGGGGAACAAATAGTTGCACTTTAAACCACAAAGGATTTTCACAGCCTAGTGGAAACATACAGTCAGTAACACAGAATGAAGAAAAAGAGTCATGTGAGCTATCTTTTCTTCTAGATCTGCATATTTGTTTTATGTGCTGAATTATAAGGATGCCAGAGAGCTTTTGAAATCAGTTTACAATTATTTAGATAATACTGTATGCAGGTAAAAAGTCAGTGAGACATGTAAAATATGTGTCCATTAAGCAGGCAATATTTTGAAAACAGAGTCCTAAGTCATCAAAGAAGATAAAAGCTATGGCTCACATTAGAGCTTTCCTGATCTACAGCTGAATTAACAATTAGCAGGGGAAGGCTTTAGTGTCTTGCCTTCTGATAGCTATCTGCACTATTAAACACATTACTTAGTGTAGCAACAGAAGTCTGAAAATCATCCTCCTTTACATTCAGTCAGTATCAAAAAATATTTGTTAGCATGGAATAAAACTCACTGTCCTCAAGAAGTGCCTATAAAACAATTCTGTTTAGGAACCTCCCCAATATAACGCACAGAAGCACAAGCCAGTGCTTCTACCTTGCTCTGTGACTTTAAGATGCTTAATTTATCTGTTCCTCTGACACAGATTTGCAACAAACTATTGGTCATAATAAAGGAAAAGTATCGGCTCAACTGAAAACATCCAGTGATTTTTTCCAGGTTGAAAAACCAAATGAGAAAAATATTCCGTTCATAAAATAGTGTGTTTAAAAATAATGTTTCATTTCAGATTTTGCCCATGTTTAATAAACAAAAATGTTTCTAGGCAATCAAACAGAAGTAACATTTTGGCAAATCCATTCTTTTCTTGCAACAATGAGATGAGAAGGACAGATTTTGCCACAGGAACTGAAATAAAAATTTCTTTGGTTAAAGCGCAGACATTTATTTTTGTTGTTGTTGTTTGTTGCTTTTGGTTTTGTTTAATTTGTTTGACAAAAGAACTGATAGATGTGTTACTTACACAGCTCAGTACTCAATCTCTCTTGAAAGGAACATTAACTTTGCATGAACCAATCATCTACATACCGAACTTTTGTGCACTGTCATTTCTGCATTAAAACATAAAAGAACGTGCATAAAATCCACTTCGTTTTCCCATGCAAATGAGATTTTGTGTCAATAAATTCTATTATTTCTTAGCACAAGTGGTTTTCAGTGAAGAATGTTCACATGAAGAAAATGTGAAATAAAATGTGTAAGAATGCTTTGGTTGCTTTACATTTTTTAATGGTTCCATAGGAAGCAAAGTATCCTCATCTGTGACACTCAAAAATACGAATTAGGTCACACGCAACAGGTGACAAGTTTTAATTGAATGTCTTCTGTCTGCAATTCTGACAAAAGGTGAATGGAAATAAATGAGTCTGGCAAGACAGCCCTGAGCCTTACAATACCCAATATCTCATTATTTTTAAACAGCTATCTATAAACTGATGCTGACAAGCCTTGAACCTTTTATTTCTGTTCAAGAAGAAGAGAATGTGCAGAAAGAAGAAAAAAAAATAAAGAAGAAAAAAAGGACAGCTACTCTGTTGCACTAAACATGCAATGCCCATTACTACCTCTGAAATATTACTGAAAAATACCTTTTACATTTCACATAGGAACTTATAAAAAAATCTGTTTCTTTTCTAGAAGAGATGCACTCCAGGCATTCAGTTCCTGCTGCCTAAATTTGTTATTTTGTGAATTTTATACTCAGAACTTCATTAGAATGATGCTAGGCTCATGCTGATTTTAAAGACTGAAATTAGGCCACTAAATGCAGGCTACAAAACTTTCATTCCGTTTCCTTCACTTTTCTGAAGTAAGAGCAGTAAAATATGCATTTCTGTAAACTATGGAAGAAAAACAATGCAGTACTGAGTATAGAAAGCCTTGATGTTTCTAATGTGAAAGCTACCATCACATCATACTTCGTTCCACATTACCCGGATTACAAATATACTATAACTAGGAAATACTGCCAAAGCTTCATGAATAACAGAGAAAATGCTGTTGCTAATTCCACCATTAAATTTCATGTCAATGCATCTACATGTCATAACCATATTATATATGTCTTATTTTTTTGATTACACATATGGCGTCCTCGGACAAGGCATAAGAATAAATAAAGGCAATCTATCAGTAACTAGATATCACAGTTCTTACCTTAATTTATTTTAATATTGGTACACAAGATGCTATCTTGTTTCAGAACTCAAATTACAACCAGTTTAACGGGGAAGAGTTTGCTGTGAAGTCATTACTACATCGATACACTTGCAAACATTACTTTAAGGTGACAAGAGCCAATAGGGAAAGGCAGCTTTGCTGATGATCCAAGGAGAAGGCATGGAAGGCAAGGGGACAGAAAGGTCAAAAAGTAAGTTTGAGCAAGGCCATACCCATGCTTGAAGGTCAAAAGCAGACCTTCATTCTGGATCACACCAGCAAAGCTTATAAAGAATTCAAGAGCTATGCTAGTGACAACTCTAATAGAAAAGAAGTCTAACTGAAGTTCTGGACCATTTGCTGGCCACTCTCAAGAGAGATGGGAAGATCAAAACGAAATGCATTATAATAATTGGACTGTGAAGTACCAGTAGCATGAAGCAAGATCTCAACACCCTTTTCAGATAAAATAATGTGCTGTTTCACAATATTTCAGTTAGTGACTGGGAAGATGTTGGATTCTGGAACTAATCTGAGATCCAGAAGTCACAGGAAAGTTCTCAACAGTATGAGTTGAAACAGTTATATAAAAGCATATTGGTCCTACTGGGACTGAGCAATAGCTTGCTTAGAGTTAGGATTTCTGTCTAGAGAAAGTGATTTCATTTTCTTGGAAATGAAACAGAAAACTAAATGATTGCTCTCATCATACTGAAGCTTTAAAAGAGATGCACATCTCATTGAAATCCTAAAGTTCTTTACCCTGACAAACACATTGTTTAAGTTTGGCTTTCTTCTCACTTTTTTTTTTCCTTTGGAACAAAATCTTTCTCATCTTCCCAAAGAAGCAGCCACTGAACAGACAGAAGACTAAGATGACCAACATTTAGTTTTCTCACTACAGTCATCTGGCAACATAAGACTTATTTTCTCAGTAAAGGTGGCTTTACATTCCTAGTTGAGTTTGAATTGACAGTAATGCAAAAATACGTGTTCTCACAGAATTTCAGGCTTCTCCAAGTTTATACATGGAAACATCATTTTGATGAAACATCTTTCCTTTTAGCGTAACAATGCTATCTCTGCAATCTTTCACATATTTATGTATTGAGTAATTATGAATGACACTTTCCCTGGTGAAATACAATTCTTTTCTGCTTTAAAAAAATCTTTTAAATAATAGGATAATGATTTGTGGAACCTTTTCAATTTTATAATTCATCCTTCAAACATTCCTGAATGGTATGGCATAATTCTGAACTTATTCCCTCTTCCTTCTGCATATGATTTGATGGTACTGTATCATCTAGTCCAATTGGCAAAACAGCAAAATAACCCAAGAAGCTTACACATGTCTCTGTCTCTGGTTGGCTAACACATTTTTAGGAGCATTATATTTTATCAGTTTATACTCTAAGCACGCTTTATCAATTTACCTATACAGAAGGTGGTATCTAGAAACTAGACTATCTAGGGTAATGCAAGGAGTGCATGCCAGCCTGATGCTAAAAAATAGAACAAAGGCACAGGACATCGGGTACTTTTAAGTACTAAGCACCAACTTTGTATGGAAAGGTAGGCTTGGAAAATGCGATTAATGTTCTTACATTTTTGGCTGGCTTTACTCTTGCAACAAAAATATGAGCATTTTGTCTTTTACATCATGTTACTTTGTTGGCGAACTTTTTTCAGGATTAGATAGGAGTTGTACAACAGGGCTTCAGCTTGCATCTTAGTGACCTCTTGCGGTTTAATTCTACCTTCCAAATAATAGAAAATCTTATATTACTAGTTTCAGGTGTGTTTAGTGAATGACATGGCCTTTCTGTACTTTGTACTCCCTGTCCACTTATGAAACCTTTCTGTTTCATAAAATTCTACCTACTACAAGAGTAAAGTTCAGCAGTGGCTCATACAAGTTCACATGAAAGAAAGCCATATTTCATGACTCTGAGGAATTTGAAGTCCCTGGTTTCTACTGACCTCTCTTTGAGCAGATGTTTACTTTAAAGTGGGAAGATCTTCATCTGGTACTTAGGTAGAAAAAAGACAAAAATTTAGATGGATATTTTCAGATTGCAAAGTACTGACCTACCATATCACACCTTCCTGTGCAGCATCGCAGGGAATCTAAAGACTTAATGCTGAAGAATAAACTAAAGATTTTGTTATTTTCCAGAACACTATTTACAGTATGTTAATGAACACTGTTCAAGAACAAAGATAAAATTTAGTAATTAATTGGCTAGATGGGCATCAAATCAAGACATACCATAGTAAAGTAAAGAAAATAATGTGATGTGTCAATGCAGTGAAATTGATTCATATCAGTGTTAAGTTTAAAGCATTATGTTGAGAGGTGGAAAAAAAAGTAAGATATGTTCTCTGCACACATCATGGTTTCTGGAT